>NC_134358.1:159318723-159581223 GCF_048569485.1 Anomaloglossus baeobatrachus | reverse complement strand
CTTGCCTTAATACAAATTCGAACAGTCTGTTCAGTAGGACTATCAGCTGTGTATCCACCAGACTTTTGCACAACACAACTGATGGTCCCAACCTTATTTATAAGGCAAGAAATCCCACTTATTAAACCTGACAGGGCACACCTGTGAAGTGAAAACCATTTCCGGTGACTACCGTACCTCTTGAAGCTCATTAAGAGAATGCCAAGATTGTGCAAAGCAGTAATCAAAGCAAAAGGTGGCTACTTTGAAGAACCTAGAATATAAGACATATTTTCAGTTGTTTCACAATTTTTTGTTAAGTATTTCATTCCACATGTGTTAATTCAGAGTCCTGAAAATAAAGAAAACTTGTTTTTTTTTTGTTTAAGTATTGCACACGCCTACTGAAATTTATTTAATACTTCATACAAAAGCCATTCTTACTGGTTTGCATCTTTTTATTAACATTTTACAAATTTTAATACAAGACATACAAGGAATAAGGGAGGAATTAGGGAAAGGGAAAAAGGAATAGACATAAAGGAAAAAAACAACAGTTAAGTGTCGCCTTTATGGCCAATGCTTCAAAAGTATTACCATCAAACGTTTTGTCACCAATGTACTTGGAACAACAAAAACAATAATATACAAGAGAAATAATAATCATTATATGTCAGGAGGCTGTTATATGCAGACTAGGCATAAATGTTTCCACCCATAAAGACCATCTCAATAAAGAAAACTGTTTAAATGAGAAGGTGTCCAAACTTTTGGTCTGTACTGTGTATATATGTGTATATATAATATAAACAGATTGCGGTCAATGAATAGAAACTTGCTCATATCCAGCTGGTTATCTAACCTTATTCCTTGTTTCAATGCATCTAGAATGTTAGATGAAAAGACAAAACTAGATTTATTACCTTCATTGATCAGGTGTTTTCCGCTTTGGTTGCTGCAGATGTAAACAGTAAATGGAGCTGAACAGTTTAGCTTTGTTCATGATTTACTAGCTGCTGGCAGGAACTTGGCTCCTATTCTCTTCAAGCTGATTTTGTGATGGTGGGTGTCTGACCCCCATCGTTCTGATATTGGGAACCTATTCTAAGTCCAGAGAACCCCTTTAAGTATAAATGATGATGGCAGCAAATAATTTATTATGGTTTCCCAACTGCCACACCATCTAGTCCTATTAATATTGTGTAATTCTGAATATCCCTTATTTTCACAAGTGACGCTGCAAATTTCTTTCTGGAGAAAAGAATCTGTAATAAACTATAGGCATCTCAAAATTTAACATTTTTAATGTGCAATATTACCGTGTTCACTGTACTACAGTTTACAATTTACGCCAACACGTCAACTACAGATTTTATTCTATTCTGAATAAAACTAAAAATATGAACAACTTTGAGACACCACTTTTATATTCTAGTGTAATGCACGGATGTCCTTGTACAGTGAAAGCCCCTAAATTGCTCTGAGATTCCTCAGACTGAGCATCATCTTGCAGTTTCTGTGCATCTGTGGCAGAAAATCTTAGAGCAAGTTGTGTTTTCAAGAAAGTAAGTCCACTAACAGCTGTTGGCAAACAGACCTCAGTTTTTAGATAAAATGGCCTTGTAGGGTTGCCAGCTGCGTAGGAAAGATCTTAACACTGAGGATCTGCGTGACTTCAGTGCCAACAGCAAGGACCTGGTTACTGTTACTGTGACTGAAACAAATCCTGCAGCATTGATCAGTCAGAATGGACTGAGAGATCTGTGCAAAAGAAAAACCTTATGGAAATTGATTAGCACTCTTACATATTCCTCGTAGGCTTCTATGCCTAAAATAAAACTGCAATACATAGAGTTCAAATCTTAAACACATCTGACATTTTGAAGCCAGTAGTGTTTAAGAAATGTTCTTCCCTTACTTGTCTGGTTTCGAGCTGTAGAACTTCTGTATTTTTTTTTTTTTCTTAATGAGGGGCAATAATTCTTTGTAACTAAACACGTTAAGGGTAAGAACATTTTTATGTAAGAAAATTGGCATATAAAAATCACAATTTTTGTGCAATGCTCATTTACACAATAACTTTGTATAATTATAGCAGAAATCTACTCCTGCCCATAATCTGAGTACATTTCTGAGTTGGTAATCCCAAAAGATGCACCAAGCTTAATTTCAGGCATGCACCTCTGAATTTGGCATTAATTAACCCGATGTGTACTGCAGCTACATGTGCACAGAGCAGGAGCCGGCACTAGCAGCAAGAGCGGCGGAGGCTGGTAACGAAGGTAAATATCGGGTAACCAGGGAAAGGGCTTCCCTTGGTTACCCGATGTTTACAGTGGTTACAGCTTTCCGCAGCTGCCAGACGCCGGCTCCTGCTCCCTGCTCGCTTCATTTCGTCACTCTGTCGCTGTCACACACAGCGATGTGCGCTTCACAGCGGGAGAGCGACGACGAAAAAATGAAGCAGGACATTCAGCAACGAGCAACGACCTCACAGCAGGGGCCAGCTCGTTGCTGGATGCCACACACAGCGACAGCGACGGGACGTCGCTGCAACGTCACAGAAAATGGTGACGTAGCAGCGACGTCGTTGTCGTCGTCGTCGCGGTGTGTGACACCACCTTAACAGATGGAACTTCTTATCTGTGCATGTCAGTATTAAGGAACATCCTTAGGAATGGAGAGTCATAGACATGTATGCAAAACCTCTCCATTCATTGCTCCAAAACTGAGGTCAAATAAAAAATGATCTAAAATAGTATGACAAACAGGACTGTGCTGTGTAGAGCACTTAAGGCTATGTCCGCACGTTGCTTTTTACCTGCTTTTTTGCTGCTTTTTCAACTGCAGCGTTTAATGCCAAAATGGTTGTGTTCTGCTGTTCAAGCAAAGTCTATGGGAATTTGGGTTTCTTGTCCGCACTATGCAGTTCAAACTGCAGCCTTTTTGTTGCAGAACTTTGGTCAAAAACTCAGCTTTGCAGTGCAAAACCCAAATGGCAAAAACAACTGACATGTCAATTGTTTTTGCCATTTGGGTTTTGCACTGCAAAGCTCAGTTTTTGACCAAAGTTCTGCAACAAAAAGGCTGCAGTTTGAACTGCATAGTGCGGACAAGAAACCCAAATTCCCATAGACTTTGCTTGAAAAGCAGAACACAACCATTTTGGCATTAAACGCTGCAGTTGAAAAAGCAGCAAAAAAGCAGGTAAAAAGCAACGTGCGGACATAGCCTAATAGTTCACTATGTTCTACGCAAAACTTGGCAAATAAACCACGAAAACTCAACCTGAACACTGTATATTAGTTTTTACGGTGCTTTACCCTGGAATCCCAAAGTCTGTCATCTGCATTAAGCGCTAAATTTCCTCACCAAAATATCACGATGGATTCTGCACAAATTGTACATAGTTACGTGCGCAGTGACAGGCTGGATGTTAGGTGCTTAGTTCATATGAATGTTTTTCCACACTGACCAACCGTCTGTGTGAAACATATCTTGCAGCATGCACTGGTCTCTCCGTTTTTCAGATGACTTGCCTATACATGTTCAGTGGATGGGTGTGCTATTAAAAAACTGGATGCAATGTAGGCACTATTCACACAGCATTGGTTTTTAGCTGATCCAATTAATATAGAAACCTGTGTTTTGGCCTGGTTTAATTTTATAAAAATGAATGACCTGTGGACGTCAATGACTATGCTGATGAAAAATCATCCAATTTTTTTCCTGTTCGAAAAACAAATTATTTGGCATGCTGGTGTGAACAAAGTTTTGTATTACAAAGGTGTCCACCACTGTTATTCCTTATATTGAGCACCTTATATAAACAGGCCACACTGGAAAGCTGTAGTGACCATACGACTAGGGAATCGATCTGTCTCCTCTGCAGGGAGGGGGAAGGGGTTGGTTTGCGGGGGAGTGGGTGTGGGGTGGTGAGATGTATGTATAATATATAATATAATTTCTTTTTTGCACTATTATGTACAATTTTTATGTAGTATAATATTTCAGAGTACTGAATAATTGTTTGTGTATATTTGCTGTAATTAAATGTTTGTGTGTTAGGGAAGAAGATGATATAAATGATGTTACTTCCATGGCTGGCGTTAATCTGAATGAAGAAAATGCTTGTATATTGGCAACAAACTCCGCACTGGTTGGGGCAGTGATTAGGTCTTGTAAAGATGAACCTTTTCTATTTACATCTGCTCTTCAAACCCGAATCCTGGACATAGGTAAGAGATGGGTTCTCATACAAAATAAATGTATGTGATTGTACCCAAAATTTCTGTTTGTTTCCTGAAAAGATTAAGAATTGTGAAAGTCTAGCATACTTGACGTGTCAAATGAAACCAAGAAAATCCCCTTAAGCTTGGTTCATAATACATATACTATGCAGCTTATGGTAAAAATGTGCTGGTAATGTGACTGTTGGTATTTAGTCTGAATACTGACACTTGTATGCTACGAGACCTCAGTCAGGCCCCAATCTAAAGCCGTGGAAATAGACTAGCATGTAATTTATCAATCCATTGGCATGAACATCTAGATCATGTGCAGGATAATTGAAAAATTTGGTGCCAATTTCCAAGATGGCTCGTGCAGTAATGAGGTAGTGTATTTGATCAAAATAAGGCCGGTGTGACACTTGCGAGTGACTCACACGAGAATCAAGTCGCATTACCCAGCACAGCCTGCCACTCTCCGGACAGGAGCGTGTAGCCACATAGAAATACAGACAGATGCACAATTCTGTCTGGAGAGCTGCAAGTCGTGCTGGGTGATGCGACTATTCTCGCACGAGTCACTCGCAAGTGTACCACCCAACCTAAAGCTGTTCCCAGTGCTGCAATATTGTGTAAGTGAGCTTAAATACTCTAGAGATCAAATTGGATGCCTCACCAGGAAAGCCTTTTCCACGGCTTAGTACAAGTAACAAATGGTAATTGATTTGATCCCATCCAGGATTGCCCAGGTGAGGCCTTCCCATAGTTTTGTAGTGATGGTGGGGGTTGCTTTTTTTTTATTTATTTATTTTTTTTTTTGCATTCCTTGCTTCCTTTTGGTCTGATTTAATTTATTGAAACTAAATACCCTGCTTAAAAAAAAAAGGATCATCTGAACATCAGAATATAGCACTAAACTACAAGGACAGGTGATTGTTTGTTTTTCATTTGTACCAAAACAGGTGGAAATGATTTGTGACGCGTACACTTGAGAGGCAACACAAAGACAAACCCCATAAAGGGACTATCTTTACCAGCTCTGCCCATAAACAATTACTCTTTCCTTATGGCTGGGGCCACACTGGGACTAAGGGCTGGTTCACACTAAGCGACAGCGACAACGAGGTCGCTGTTACGTCACCATTTTCTGTGACGTAACAGCGACCTTGTAAGTCGCTGTTAAGATCGCTGCTTAGCTGTCAAACACAGCAGCCGAAGCAGCGATCATAACCGCGAGAGCAGGGAGCCGCGCACACTGCTTAGCGCTGGCTCCTTGCTCTCCTAGCTACAGTACACATCAGGTTAATTAACCCGATGTGTACTGCAGCTACATGTGCAGAGAGCCGGAGCCGGCAGCACAGGCAGCGTGAGAGCTGCGGAGGCTGGTAACTAAGGTAAATATCGGGTAACCACCTTGGTTACCCGATGTTTACCCTGTTTACAGCTTACCACAGCTGCCAGATGCCGGCTCCTGCTCCTTGCTCGCTTCATTTTGTCGCTCTCTCGCTGGCACACACAGCGATCTGTGTGCCACAGCGGGAGAGCGCCTTTGAAGAAAACGAACCAGGGCTGTGTGTAACGAGCAGCGATCTCGCAGCAGGGGCCAGATCGCTGCTCAGTGTCACACACAGCGAGATCGCTAATGAGGTCACTGTTGTGTCACCAAAACCGTGCCGTAGCAGCGATCTCAGCAGCGATCTCGCTATGTGTGAAGCACCCCTTATGCGATCCTTGCATGACACTCGGCTCATACTGGCAGCACAGCACAAGCCGAGTGTTATGCGAGTGTCCCTGCGACTGAGGTCCGATCGTGCGATCAGACCTCAGCTGCGGGGGGCGGGCCGTCTCTGAGGAGGGGCGGGCCAGTGCTGCAGAGGCGCGGGCCGGCACGGAGGCGGAGAGGGAGGGTGTACTGCGAGTGCAGTGTGATCTTTCTCTCGTCCCATAGACTTGAATGGGTGCGAGCGAAAGAGTCTCGCATTACAATCGCAGCATGCTGTGATTGTTTTCTCGGTCCGATTGCGGCCGAGAGAATAATCGCTCATGGGTGCTGACACAAAGGCTGATATTGGTCCGAGTGGAATGCGATGTTTTATCGCACTCCACTCGGTGCGATTTTCATGCCATGTGGCTTAGGCCTATCCTTCATTTGCGTTTTGCTAGTTTCCTGATCACTACTGGTCTAGGGAGGTAGTAGCTAGAGGACAGGAGGTTGCACAAGTAGTTCAGCCCCTCCCGGATAAGACTTCCATAAATTCCACCTTAAGAAGGTTGCAAGTGTCTCTCAGCATGGTCATAAGAGTATTGAGCAGATAGCAGGACATAGGCCATAATATGAGAAGCGATCATGGTCGTATAAAAGCATTAACCTAGCACTGGACTGGTATCTGTTACTTTGTTCAAGGGAGCACAGGAGGAGCAATGCCAGAGCCCTACAAAATGACCTTCAGTGGGCTTCTGGTGTACAGTCGTAGGCAAAAGTTTTGGAACCAAAACATTTTGATTTTCATCAAATTTGCTAATTCAGTGTTTTGGGGGTTGTTTGTTTTTGTTTTTTAGATCTTTTATTCAGATGTTTCTATGGTTACAGAAGTACAATCGTAAGCATGTCAAAAATTATTAAACCTTCTTTTTGACAAATGCATAAAGTTTACACACAGACTCAAAATTTACAGTATTGACCCTTATTTTCCTAGGCTTGGCATGATGGATTTGAACTTCTGGACCAAATCCTGATTGACATCAATATTTTCTTGCCTATTCGTTGCTTTTTGAGGATTGACCATAGTTACTCAATGCAATTTAAGATCTAAGGAGTTTCTTTGCAACAGAGCCAACATTTCAGTGCTTTCCAGCTCAGAATTATGTCACGGTACTGAACAGCCATAATTAAGACCTATGAAGTGTTTTCCCAGTCAGACAACCCAGGTCCATATGCCTTGTTAGGGCTTATTGAGGTTGTTGAGGGAGGTTTCTAGCTCAAGACAGCGCAGCCTTCGCTAGAGAGGAGAGCCTCTGCAAGGGGATAGGTATGTTTGTCATAGAATGGCTTATTTAGACTAAACAATCCCTTTAAGGGTAGACGTAACTAGATGGCTAGTAATGTCACCTTGTAATATGAAGAAAAAAATCATGATACATTTCATTGACTAAACATTTCCTAGTAAGAACAAAGAAAACAACCATGTTGAACAGTGGCATTACATTGGTATAAATTTAGAGCGAAGTGTGTGTGTGTGTGTATAATATATATATAGAAGAAGAACCCGTTCACAACATCAACTGAAGTCCAGAACACTCTCAGTGAAGTAGGTGTATCTGTCTCTAAGTCAACAGTAAAGAGAAGACTCCATGAAAGTAAATACAAAGGGTTCACATCTAGATGCAAACCATTAATCAATTCCAAAAATAGACAGGCCAGAGTTAAATTTGCTGAAAAACACCTCATGAAGCCAGCTCAGTTCTGGAAAAGTATTCTATGGACAGATGAGACAAAGATCAACCTGTACCAGAATGATGGGAAGAAAAAAGTTTGGAGAAGAAAGGGAATGGCACATGATCCAAGGCACACCACATCCTCTGTAAAACATGATGGAGGCAACGTGATGGCATGGGCATGCATGGCTTTCAATGGAACTGGGTCACTTGTGTTTATTGATGACATAACAGCAGACAAGAGTAGCCGGATGAATTCTGAAGTGTACAGGGATATACTTTCAGCCCAGATTCAGCCAAATGCCGCAAAGTTGATCGGACGGCGCTTCATAGTACAGATGGACAATGACCCCAAGCATACATCCAAAGCTACCCAGGAGTTCATGAGTACAAAAAAGTGGAACATTCTGCAATGGCCAAGTCAATCATCAGATCTTAACCCAATTGAGCATGCATTTCACTTGCTCAAATCCAGACTTAAGACGGAAAGACCCACAAACAAGCAAGACCTGAAGGCTGCGGCTGTAAAGGCCTGGCAAAGCATTAAGAAGGAGGAAACCCAGCGTTTGGTGATGTCCATGGGTTCCAGACTTAAGGCAGTGATTGCCTCCAAAGGATTCGCAACAAAATATTGAAAATAAAAATATTTTGTTTTTGAGTTTGGTTTATTTGTCCAATTACTTTTGACCTCCTAAAATGTGGAGTGTTTGTAAAGAAATGTGTACAATTCCTACAATTTCTATCAGATATTTTTGTTCAAACCTTCAAATTAAACGTTACAATCTGCACTTGAATTCTGTTGTAGAGGTTTCATTTCAATTCCAATGTGGTGGCATGCAGAGCCCAACTCGCGAAAATTGTGTCACTGTCCAAATATTTCCGGACCTAACTGTGTATGTGTATATATATATGTATATGTAATAATATAATATTATGTATGTGTGTGTGTATGTATGTATGTGTGTGTGTATGTATGTATGTATGTATATATATATATATATATATATATATATATATATATAAATATTGTGTGTATGTGTATATATGTATATATATAATATTGTGTGTAATATGTATATATATGTGTGTGTGTGTGTATATGTATATATATGTGTGTGTGTGTGTGTGTGTGTATATGTATATATATGTGTGTATAATAATTTGCTTCTGTCTGCTGTCTGCCTGTCTTGCTGCAAAAGGACGTCATTACAGTGACAACCGTCGCCTGGTCCCGCCCCCCCCGCACGGATTGGCCGCTTGGCTCAACCTGGCCCTGCCTCCCGCACGCATTGGCTGCTTGGCCAGGCCCCCCCCGCACTCATTGGCCGCTCGGCCAGGCCCCGCCCCCTCACGCATTGGACGCCTGGCCCCGCCCCCCCGCACGCATTCCCTGAACCCCCACAAATATGTTTGTTAATCATATTATATATAATTACTACAGACCAAAAGTTTGGACACACCTCATTCAAAGAGTTTTTTCTTTATTTTCATGACTCTAAAAGTTGTAGATTCACATTGAAGTCATCAAAACTATGCATGAAAACATGTGGAATGAAATGCTTAGTGTGAAAAAACTCAAAATATGTCTTATATTCTAAGTCCTTCAAAGTAGCCACCTTTTTGCTTTGGTTATTGCTTTGCACAATCTTGGCATTCTCTGGATGAGCGATGAGAGGTAGTCACCGGAAATGGTTTTCCAAGCGTCTTGAAGGAGTTCCCAGAGATGCTTGGCACTTGTTGGCCCTTTTGCCTTCACTCTGCGGTCCAGCTCACCCCAAACCATCTCGATTCGGTTCAGGTCTGGTGAGTGTGGGGGCCAAGTCATCTGGCGTTGCATACCATCACTCTCTTTCTTAGTCAAATAGCCCTTATACAGCCTGGAGGTGTGTTTGCGGTCATTGTCCTGTTGATGAGAAATAAATGATGGTCCAACTAAACGCAAACCGGATGGAATAACATGTCGCTGCAAGATGCTGTAGTAGCCATGCTGGTTTAGTATGCCTAAAATTTTGAATAAATCCCCAACAGGGTCACCAGCAAAGCACCCCCACACCGTCACACCTCCTCCTCCATGCTTCACGGTGGGAACCAGGCATGTAGAGTCCATCCGTTCACCTTTTCTACAAATACACGGTTGTTGGATCCAAAGATCTAAAACTTGGACTCGGCAGACCAAAGCACAGATTTCCACTGGTCGAATGTCCATTCCTAACATGTCTCTTCTGCTTGTTACCTGTCCTTAGCAGTGGTTTCCTAGCAGCTATTTTACCATGAAGGCCTGCAGCACAAAGTCTCCTCTTAATAGTTGTTCTAGAGATGAGAAGGTGTCTCCAAACTTTTGGTCTGTACTGTGTGTACAGTGCTGGCCAAAAGTATTGGCACCCCTGCAATTCTGTCAGATAATACTCAGTTTCTTCTTGAAAATGATTGCAATCACAAATTCTTTGGTATTATCTTAATTTAATTTGTCTTCAAAGAAAAAAAAAGAAAAAAAAAATTTCATTAAAGCCAAATTGGATATAATTCCACACCAAACATAAAAAAGGGAATGGACAAAAGTATTGGCACTGTTTGAAAAATCATGTGATGCTTCTGTAATTTGTGTAATTAACAGCACCTGTAACTTACCAGTGGCACATAACAGGTGTTGGCAATAACTAAATCACACTTGCAGCCAGTTGACATGGATTAAAGTTGACTTAACCTCTGTCCTGTGTCCTTGTGTGTACCACATTGAGCATGGAGAAAAGAAAGAAGACCAAAGAACTGTCTGAGGACTTGAGAATCCAAATTGTGACGAAGCATGAGCAATCTCAAGGCTACAAGTCCATCTCCAAAGACCTGAAAGTTCCTGTGTCTACGGTGCGCAGTGTCATCAAGAAGTTTAAAGCCCATGGCACTGTGGCTAACCTCCCTAGATGTGGAAGGAAATGAAAAATTGACGAGAGATTTCACCGCAATATTGTGCGGATGGTGAATAAAGAACCTCAACTAACATCCAAACAAGTTCAAGCTGTCCTGCAGTCCGAGGGTACAACAGTGTCAACCCATACTATCCGTCGGCGTCTGAATGAAAAGGGACTGTATGGTAGGATACCCAGGAAGACCCCACTTCTTACCCCAAGACATAAAAAAGCCAGGGTGGAGTTTGCCAAAACTTACCTGAGAGCCTAAAATGTTTTGGTCAGATGAGACAAAAGTAGAGCTTTTTGGAAAAAGCCATCAACATAGAGTTTACAGGGAAATGAGGCATTCAAAGAAAAGAACACGGTCCCTACAGTCAAACATGGCGGAGGTTCCCTAATGTTTTGGGGTTGCTTTGCTGCCTCTGGCACTGGACTGCTTGACCGTGTGCATGGCATTATGAAGTCTGAAGACTACAACAAATTTTGCAGCATAATGTAGGGCCCAGTGTAAGAAAGCTGGGTCTTCCTCAGAGGTCATGGGTCTTCCAGCAGGACAATGACCCAAAACACACTTCAAAAAGCACTAGAAAATGGTTTGATAGAAAGCACTGGAGACTACTAAAGTGGCCAGCAATGAGTCCAGACCTGAATCCCATAGAACACCGGTGGAGAGATCTCAAAATGGCAGTTTGGAGAAGGCACCCTTCCAATCTCAGGGACCTGGAGCAGTTTGCCAAAGAAGATTGGTCTAAAATTCCAGCAGAGCATTGTAAGAAACCCATTGATGGTTACCGGAAGCGGTTGTTCGCAGTTATTTTGGCTAAAGGTTGTGCAACTAAGTATTAGGCTAAGGGTGCCAATATTTTTGTCTGGCCCATTTTTGGAGTTTTGTGTGAAATGATCAATGATTTGATTTTTGTTTCATTCTCTTTTGTGTTTGTTTTTTCATTGCAAGCAAAGTAAATAAAGTCAATAATACCAAAGAATTTGTGATTCCAATCATTTTCATGAAGAAACTGAGTATTATCTAACAGAATTGCAAGGGTGCCAATACTTCTGGCCAGCACTGTATATGTATGTATGTGTACGTGTGTATATGTATGCATATGTATATGTGTGTGTATATATATGTGTGTGTGTATATATATATATATATGTATATGTATGTATGTATGTATGTATATATATATATATATATATATATATATATATATATATATATATATATATATATATATATATATATATATATATATTAATAATATTATTATATTAATATAATAAAAAAAAATTCTTTGCCCAATTGTTAAGGCCGCTTTACACGCAATGACATCGCTAACGAGATATCATTGGGGTCACGGAATTCGTGACGCACATCCGGCCTCGTTAGCGACGTTGTGTCTGACACGAGCGAATGCTAGCGATCAGAAATACTCACCAAATCGTTGATCGCTGAGACGTCGTTCATTTCCCAAATATCGTTGCTCATTTTGGACGAAGGTTGTTTGTCGTTCGTGAGGCCGCACACATCGCTACGCGTGACACCCCAGGAACGACTAACAACTGCGTTCCTGCGTCCTCCGGCAACGAGGTGGGAGTGACGTGAATGCGGCTGCTCTCCGCCCCTCCGCTTCTATTGGTGGCCCGCTGTGTAACGTCGCTGTGACTCCGCACGAACCGCCCCCTTAAAGAGGTTGTTCGCCACCCACAGCGACGTCGCTAGGAAGGTAAGTATGTGTGACGCTTACCAGCGATATTGTTCGTCACGGGCAGCGATTTGCCCGTGATGCACAAACGGCGCGGGCAGGTGCGATCGCTAGCGAAATCGCTAGCGATGTCGCTGCATGTAAAGCGCCCTTTAGGGGTAAATAACACTGATCTTAATGCCGTTCGCCATTCATATGGCTCTGACCTTGGTGCTGGTAACACGCTAGCGATCTGCAGCACTGTTTGGTGATGCCATGTTAGTAATGGGTATGGCGGTAATATGTATGACTGTGAGTTTAATTGCATTTATAATACCATTTCTATAAGGACTTTTATTTTGTCTATTTAATAATGGTGTCCTAACTCTGACCTTGCAAGCGGATATATTCTGAAGGCCAAGTGAAACACTGCCTATACTTTCCAGAGCTCCAGGCTAAGTTTTATTAATGCAGTGTCTAATATCTTTGAAGTTGTGAGTGTAGCAGGAAAATCATAATCTACAAGCCTCTATTCTTAATGGGTATGAGTTCTGGAGGGAACAGAATACCTGCTGTGCTAATTATTTCAATTATCAGCTTCCACTAAAACATGTAATGGATTTTCTATGCTTCCACAGGTAAAAGGCATGACATTAAGGAACTTAACTCTGATGTTATGAACTTGGTCTCCCATGCGACACAGGAGAGATTACGATGGCTCATTGAAAAACTGACAGTGGCAGCACAGCACAGATACTCAAACTGCAAGGTAAATGAAACCGGTCCACTGAATGCTAAGCATTGCCCTTTCTCACTGTCAGGGGATTCAGTTTTTTTTATATTGTTTTTTTGGGGGGAATTTACTAAAAATGCTATAGTGTAACAGATCACAAAAATATTACCAAAATTAAAATACAGTAATAATTTTGGCAAAGTTTACCAAATTTAAAAAAAAAAATGGTCCTCATAGCTTGGCTCTTTATAAAAGGATGTTGTGTTGGGCTTGTCCTAATACATAGCGGCCAACTTGAACAGACTGCACTGCAATATAGTGTATAAGGGAGGAACAGGGACGCCCAAGGATTTGTAATAAGATACTTAGGTTTTAGCGTTTAATTTTAATTTTTTTATATCAAATGAGAAATAATTAGTGAAACCAACAAAAAATGTAGAAGCATTGGACATTGCTTTCAATAATTTCTCACTGTCGTTTTTTGTGTGCAACCATTTGGGGGGGAGGGGGAGGGTTTGACATTTACCTCCCTACGTTGGTACTGTTGCTTGGGAATAGTGCCATGATTGTGTACAAGGCTACATATTTTCTCCATCTCTTCAACTAGAATAAGAAGTGTGATACTTATTGTATTTAGAGTTAAGCTTATTAAAGTTGTTAATCATCACTGCAATCATTTTTGCACCTCATAGGATATTGTTTAGGGTAAGCCAACGTGGAACGGGGGCGCCCAGTTAAATTAGGTTGTCATACCCTCCGTTGGTAGGTAGTAGCCAGCCCTAGGGATTCAATAGGGCCACATCAGTCAACAGCCCTTTGTTGTCTGTGCCAATTTATTCACTTCCACTTCCTTTATCCTGTGCCTGCTTAATTCATTCTGTGCTCTACACAGTTTTCATGTTGTGTCTGTAGTGTTTTTGCACTTGGGTTGTGTTTTTAATTTAAATACAATAAATGTTAAATTTTAAAGGGATTTTATCACTTTTTCTTGTTTTTAGACTATCCCGTTATTATTACTTTTGTTAAATGCATTTCCTGATTGCCCTGGTACGGTGGCAATTGGGGTAATACTTGGGCGATTGATGTCAGCTGTGAATTGACAGTTGGCATTAAGACCTGGGGTTAGTAATAGGCGTCTATCAGACACCCCCTATTACTAACCCAGCAAGCATAGTTAGGGAAAAAAAAGAGAAAAAATTATTTGAATAAAAACTCCACATGCCCTCATTAACTAATTTATTAATTAAAAATTAACCCTTGTGGTTCCAACATAATCCAATGGAGTAATATTCCAAGACATCCATCGATTCCTATGAATGTTCTCAGAATCTCTACTGATTAGCGTCAGCTGGATTTTCAGAGGAGAAATTACGTCAGTCACTGAATCACAGGGTGTGAGAAACTTCTGGCTGACTGATAGTAACCTAGCCTCATTGCTCTCTCTTCTGTTCCCGTCTCTGCTATCCTGTTCCCATCTCTGCTATCCTGTTCCCGTCTCTGCTATCCTGTTCCCGTCTCTGCTATCCTGTGCCAGTCTCTGCTATCCTGTGCCAGTCTTTGCTCTCCTGTGCCAGTCTTTGCTCTCCTGTGCCAGTCTTTGCTCTCCTGTGCCAGTCTTTGCTCTCCTTTGCCCGTCTTTGCTCTCCTGTGCCCGTCTCCCCTTCTTTCCCATCTTAGCCCTCATCTCCGTTCCTCTTCCTCTCCCTGACATCTCATATCTGCTACATGTGAATGAGACTGTCAGGGCAGTAAAATCTAATCCAGAATACTTATGAAAATTGGTCTATTTTTTTTTCCATGTATGGTAAAATAAATGGATGTCTGAATAAGGCCTTATTGTCACCCAATTGTTGGTTTGTGCATTTTTTTCTTAAGCAAAGTGATCACTATGTCCAGTCTAGTGATGTTCGAGCACAGCTTAAGTTTCTTGAACACCTGGAGAACCTTGAGAAACAACGAAAAACCGAAGAGGAGCGAGAAATGCTACTTCGTGCTGCTAAGGTGAGCTAGTCATTTCACCTATTTTAGAAATTGTAAAACAGAAGGGTGTTTCAGAGCTCTGGGAGACAAATGCCCACTTTCTCTGGTTGCCTGTTCAGTTTATTACTATGAATTTTTCTCCTGTCCTCTGTACAGACTTGACTGACTTTCCACTTTTTATGTCTGACAGCAATTCTGCTCCCGTGTGACAAAATTGCACCTAATTGAGCCCTAATTGTCATAATTTAGTAGACCAAAATAAACCAAGTAATAGACTGGACAGTCTTAAAATGCACCAAAAGTTGTCAGTGAAAGACAAATGTAGGGAATCTATCTAAGTTTGCAATGTCTAAACTTTAGTTTGCTTTCGTAAATCAGCCTCAATATGTACTTTTGGTAGAATCAAAAAGGTTAAAATCTCTAGGGTTCGACTACTAAAAGGCTAAATTATCAAAACTCTTATATAAAGGAGCTGTGTCCTCAGGGACCAGCATCTAGCTCCACAATATTGGGTGGTCCCTTATTCCGATTTGCACCTGACCATCAATGAGAAGAATTGGGACTGTGCATGCCTCAGCTCTGGTAATTCATTGATACAAGAGTTCCAAATACAGCTGAGAAAATTTGCACGGGTCACCATCTTTCCACTCACTGATGGTCAGAAGCCAGCCTGAATGGGGTCTCTGATGTTAGGTTTGGGTCCTAGAGACTTGAAACTAGATGAGCAAGGTGAAAGCTGTCTTATTTATCTCAGAGGTGTATGCTGTATGATAAATTATGTTTATCTTGCTAGATACCATATACAGTCTAGTTATTTCACCTCCTTATTGGCTTACTTTACACCGGTTTTATGTGTCAAAATTTGACACAATTAAAGAAAAACTCTTTTGCATTTTAAAATTTAGTGATGCCTTTTTATGCACTTTTGAAAATTGTCTGAGGTGTAAAAAATGTTTAAATGTGGTGGGTTTTTGTGGGTTTTTTTTTTGTTTTTTTTTTGGGGGGGGCTTAACTTTTCTACATTCTACTTTGTAAGATCAGACAGTGGCAGAGATTTACAAAGTCATAGATTTTATTAAAGCTACCATTTTATTGGGTTTATCTGGGTTGAGACAACCACTGCAGTCAATAACTGTAGCGTACGACTGCATGGATCACAAGGCTGGACGGGAAGTAGGGAGACTTACATGGGACCGACCCAGCAGTATTGAAAAAGTAGGGTGGGTTTTTAAAGATAAAGATACTTTTACATTTATGAGGAATATTTTGAAATAATAAAGAACTGGGAAGGCTTGTGAATGTATAAACAATGTACGCTACTGATTGGCGTATAGCGCATGCCGCTCAGGCCTGATGTGAGGTTCTAGATCAGGGATTCTCAACTCCAGTCCTCAGGACAGAACAGATCATGTTTTCATGTTTCCGATTAATATTAGACTGGGAATAATTCCACAACCTGTGCAACATTAAGGAAATCCTAAAAACCTGATTGAGGAAAACTTGAAAACATGATCTGTTTGTGGGTCTTGAACTAGAGTTGAGAAACACTGTTCTAGATGACCATTCTCTTGCGGTCAGCTCATAATGCTAGCTTCTATGGTACAATACATTTCATCCACCTTATATTCCAGTCTTTTACCAAGGCTTAGTGGTTTAATGCCATGTTTGATGGAAAATGGTTAACATTGAAAAATATGTACTATGTAATTTTCTATAGAACATGTGGCATTATTTGGTTTTCTACAGACCTTTTTTGAAAATCATGAAATTGTAGAATGACGTGTGCTCAAATTGTATGACATATAGAAATGTAGACTCGGTGGGAAAAGATAACGTTGCCTGTATACAAAGGGCCAATGGGTAATTGATATTCCCAATTTTAAGGAAATGTATTTGCTATGATACTATTCTGTATGTTTTACTGGTCCTAATTTAGCATTTTTACCATTGCCAGCAATGATGACTCAATTATGCTGCACCACATAAAATTAAATAGCACGGAGGTCATGATTGAGTTGGCCTAAGTAGCAGCTCTGGCACTCTGGGTTCCCTTAGGCAAGTCCTCGGGCATCAAACCTTTATGGAAAATGAGAATGAAAATGCATGAGGGGAAGTCTTACAAATCCTGGACTGAGGCAGTTTACCCTACAGCAAAGCTTTTTAATCACAGGAGAATATTGTTATGCATTAAATATTTAATGCCTGCCGCATGTTTAAGAATGCAGCCATTTTAGAGTAACCCTTTGAGTGCAAGGTTCAGCAATGAGTTAACATTTTGTGTGAAAATAATTTTTTAATTTATCTATTTTTCCCATTGTGACAGAGCCGGGCAAATAAAGAAGATCCCGAGCAATTGAGATTAAAGCAAAAAGCCAAAGAGGTAAGGCACTAAAGCCAGGATCTGTGCGCTCTTTCTTCACATGAGTCGTTCTTGATCCCCCATCTCTGCCGGAGCAGAGGCAGTCTGGAAAAGTTGGAAGCTTTCTCTTGGCAATTAGGTCAGAGTGTATTTTTCTGCTGCATACCATTTATATAGGCCTCCAGGAAGGACAGAAGCCGCTGGAGGCAAGGAGAACATTACAAACGAGGCACCGTCATGGGAGGAACGACACACTCTCTCTGCATTGATTGAAGTTCTCCTCGGATAACACGTGCATATTAGATTTGGGTTTGTCAGGGCTAGAACTGGTGTTTCTAAAGAGCAGCGATATTAAAATAAGAGGGGAAGCACTTTTCCATCCAGCATCTGGGACCGTACAATAGGCTACATTTTTCCAGGGTAATTGTTCGTTTTGTAAATCTGATACTGCTTATAATTCTTTGGCTGGGAGGCGGTACTGGGATTTCGTTTTAAATGGAAAATGCCTGGGGCTTTTAATTTTCTGAGCCCAGCAGTTTTCGGCTCTGAGATGGAGCCCTTGTTTTCACTCAGTTCATGTTTAGCTGCAGGGGTTTTAGTTTATAGCTTAGGCTGGTTAAGCTTTTGCTCCCAGAGGCCTCTGCATAGCAACTGTACAAATCAACAAATACGTTCATTTATGTCTGCAGCCTTTCACTCGCTAGCTATTTTTTTTTTTTTTAACATTTCCCAATATCCATTTCCTGACTTTTCTAGCCCGAGAGGAAAAGAGCTGCGCTAATTAGAGCTTATTTTAATTGAGCCTTAATATTGGCGCTTGCTTCAATTGGCCCAGAGGTACTGGGAACAGAATGAAATGAAAGCACCTTAGGCTGGAGAGTTAGGTGTGTGTACGATATACGCGGCTTTTTTTTTTTTCACTTGACCTACAGATTCTTCCCCCTGCTGAATAAATCATCAAGCCTGTTCACATTTCTGATTAAGGATCTGACAGCAGACGATAATAAAGACAATTGAGGTGTGAGACGTGTGATATGGAGCTGAAGAAATTGGTTTCTATAGTTACATGACTGATTTCATGCAATTTTTGAGGATCTTTGTTCCAAATGACTCAGATGCTAAGAACAAACCTTTTCTGTTCTCCCCCCTCCTCTCTTAACTGCGCTTCCTGAACTATGAAATTTGCTGTTGCTGAACACTGCTATGTTTGCTCGGAGGTGTCAGCAGCAGGTTGTTTATGAATGTTTTAAAGAACTTTATTATTGCTATTAATGTCAACGCTAAAGCCAAGCAAGCGGAAATCCCAGCGAGAGCCTATCCCTGGCTCCAACACCGATCTGTCCCCCTGAGTTTAAAGTTAGTGCCTTTACAGTGACTGTAGCTTAAGTTTTTCATGGATGTGACATTATTCCCACAATATTACAGAGGTAAATAAAAGGTCTTGGTAAAAGAAAGGTCATTGGGAACCTCAATAGCTGCAACGTAATAGCTGCAACGTACTGCATTCTTCCAAGCACAAAAAGGTCAGATGTTTTTTTAACAATTGTGTACTGAAGTCAAGACTTGAATCATACCATTAATTGTAAAATGTATCTGTAACTGTTATGTAGCGCCCCTGAGGCTTCAGTTGCCACAGGGTACTGCACCTGACTTAAGGTGCAGTGCTCAACCTGGATCCAGAGGAGGTCGGTGCCAGTTCAACAACACACAAGTTCATACACACAACCTGGTTGCTCCTCTTTTACCCTATACCAGGCTAGGTTTGGGTCAAAACGGGTCGCCAGAGTGGTTGGGTCTTTAGGACACCACCACACCTGGGATCCCCAATCCACTAGTGGTGGGACCTGGGACAGGAGGAGCAGCCACCAGGGGGTAGTCAGGAGCCAACACAACAGTTAGGGAGTTCTCCATCAGGAGAGGAAGGGAGCAGTCAGGTTTTGCCAGTGGCTCCGGTGGAACGCAGGAGTCTTTACGGTCGCCGAGGGGAGAACTTTATTGCTCCCTTGGGACCGTTGCAGTGCAGGATACAGAATCCTAGGGTTGATTTATACTTCAAGTTGTCCACCAAAATCTGCAGGCTTGGGGGATTGCACGTCCCTCCAGCCCCCACAGTTCCCGGAGCACAGTGCTAGATAGGATCCGGGGTCATGTTCCAAGGCAGGCCCCACAACGGACTTGCGGCACGTGCATACGGGCAGGGAGTAAAGGCTTTTTCAAGAACCGAGGTCCGCAAGAGCTTCAGGCCACAGGGATCCAACACAAAGCGCAAGGAGGAAGGGCCCTCCGATCACTGCACCAGCTCTGACCTCTAAAGCATCCAGGTTCGATGGGGCCCATCACAGTGGGTGACCGGGAATTACCCAGGCGAACGGCAGAACTGTGAGTAAAATATCTGGAACCCGCAGAGACTGTGTCCGCCTGTCATTCCCGACGCCGCTGCCCCGTGCTTCGGCGCCCGCCATTACTTCTTCCCTCATCATCCTCCCCAGGGTCCGCTCCACCTGTGGGGAGTAGAAACACCTTGGCTGCTACTACCATCCACCCCGGAGGACAGAGACAGCAGTGGCTGCTAATTCCCTGGCCGCATACCTCAGGTGGCGTCACGAAATCAACCTCCACCATCATCCATCACCCCCCCTCCTCCTTTATTATACACCTCGGGGCCATGAAACCGGGCAGAAAGGGCCACCCCATAACATCCCAGACCCGAGATCCCCAGGCCCGGCGACGAGTAATTTAACTCCTTGCCTCGTGGGTGCTACAGTTAACACCCAGACCGCAGTACGGCCAAGTCTTGTTCTTCTAATCCCCCACTACTGTCTAAACCAGTCTTATTCTATTTGTAGGTGATATTTCAGCACCATTTCTGCATGTCTTGGCACGTTTTTGCTGCTTTTTTTTTTTTTTAAACATGCGTTTATTTGCATATTTACCATGAAAACTACATCAAAAACACTGAAAGAATTCTCATTCTGCAGATTTAAATCTGCAAATCCTCAAGGAAAAAATTTGCTCTGTGTGCGACTTTGGGAATCTCATTCACTTTGCTGGCAACTAGGAAATCCTTCAGGTTTCGTGACAAATCTGCTCAGAAAAATATAACAAAACTGCAACGTGTGCACAGACCCTAAGCATATATGTGCACATGGACTTTCTTAGATACTGGAGCATGAATGTCATTTTTTATGCAGAAGACACTTCAGGTAAACATTGGCAGTGTTTTCCCTGATATCTTTTGGGCATCTCATGCAGTAGATGTTTTTTTTTTTGTTTTGTTTTTGTGAATTCCAAGAAGAAGCCTGTAGAAGAATGAACAAGCAGTTGGATGCTCGGATTGGCGCAACTCAAGTACCTGAGTATAATGGAAGTCAATGGGGAATGCGAGCATTTTTCCAGAAGATTTCCTGAAAAAATGCTCACGTTCCCCGTTGACTTCCACTATACTTGGGTACTCAAGTCGTGCCCATCCGAGCGTCTGACTGCTCATTACAAGTACCGAGCATGGTAGTGCTCTCCTATCACTTTCCATCACTTCGGAAGCCATGAAAGAACTAAAAGAAGCCTGAAGTGTTTTTAAAAAAAAAAGTTACAAAAGATTAAACTTATGCACAGCAAGTCGTTTTGATATTACTGTTCATATTTCC
This sequence comes from Anomaloglossus baeobatrachus, assembly GCF_048569485.1. Taxonomy (NCBI): domain Eukaryota; kingdom Metazoa; phylum Chordata; class Amphibia; order Anura; family Aromobatidae; genus Anomaloglossus; species Anomaloglossus baeobatrachus. The sequence continues at coordinate 159,560,273 of NC_134358.1, read as the reverse complement.
ATTTTTTTTTTGTTTTTTTTGTTTTTAAGTAGTTCCAGGCAGAATTTACTTGAAAGATGTTGCACATACTCTGTGTTCAGAGGCTGTCCTAATTATCAAGCTCTGTTGAGTGGCAGTTGATCTTCATCAGTATCCAACTTTGGGGATAGTGATGCGTTAAGGCTGCTTTACACACAATATCGCTAGCGATCTCGTTAGCGATGTGACACGCCCAGGTCGTTGTTATGATTTGCTGAGATCGCTCATAGGTCGTATTGTAGCGGTCAGACGTACACATCTCACGAACGACGCTACATCATTCAGCGATATATTGTTTGACCAAGGGGGTCGTGTGGATGTTGTTCGTTGTTGGCAGGGTGACAAACGTAGCAATGTGTCTGCTGCGTTCCAAACGACGAACAATATTTTTAAACTGAACGACGTGTCAACAATCAACGATTTTTACCCTATTTACGATTGTTCGGAGTCGCATGTAGGTGTCACACGCAGCGATGTCGCTAACGATGACAGAAGTGCGACACGGAAACTGTGACCTCCGACGACATATCGTCAGAAAAATCGTAGCGTGTAAAGCGGCCTTTACACAGGCAGTGGATAGCACACCGCACCTAATATGTGACATGTTGCAGTGATTTTCACTTAGTCAGGGCCAGAAATATTTGGACAGTGACACAAGTTTTGTTATTTTAGCTGTTTACAAAAACATGTTCAGAAATACAATTATATATATATATATATAATATGGGCTGAAAGTGCACACTCTCAGCTGCAATATGAGAGTTTTCACATCCAAATCGGAGAAAGGGTTTAGGAATCATAGCTCTGTAATGCATAGCCTCCTCTTTTTCAAGGGACCAAAAGTAATTAGACAAGGGACTCTAAGGGCTGCAATTAACTCTGAAGGCGTCTCCCTCGTTAACCTGTAATCAATGAAGTAGTTAAAAGGTCTGGGGTTGATTACAGGTGTGTGGTTTTGCATTTGGAAGCTGTTGCTGTGACCAGACAACATGCGGTCTAAGGAACTCTCAATTGAGGTGAAGCAGAACATCCTGAGGCTGAAAAAAAAGAAAAAATCCATCAGAGAGATAGCAGACATGCTTGGAGTAGCAAAATCAACAGTCGGGTACATTCTGAGAAAAAAGGAATTGACTGGTGAGCTTGGGAAATCAAAAAGGCCTGGGCGTCCACGGATGACAACAGTGGTGGATGATCGCCGCATACTTTCTTTGGTGAAGAAGAACCCGTTCACAACATCAACTGAAGTTCAGAACACTCTCAGTGAAGTAGGTGTATCTGTCTTTAAGTCAACAGTAAAGAGAAGACTCTATGAAAGTAAATACAAAGGGTTCACATCTAGATGCAAACCATTGATCAATTCCAAAAATAGACAGGCCAGAGTTAAATTTGCTGAAAAACACCTCATGAAGCCAGCTGAGTTCTGGAAAAGTATTCTATGGACAGATGAGACAAAGATCAACCTGTACCAGAATGATGGGAAGAAAAAAGTTTGGAGAAGAAAGGGAACGGCACATGATCCAAGGCACACCACATCCTCTGTAAAACATGGTGGAGGCAACGTGATGGCATGGGCATGCATGGCTTTCAATGGCACTTGGTCACTTGTGTTTATTGATGACATAACAGCAGACAAGAGTAGCTGGATGAATTCTGAAGTGTACCGGGATATACTTTCAGCCCAGATTCAGCCAAATGCCGCAAAGTTGATCGGACGGCGCTTCATAGTACAGATGGACAATGACCCCAAGCATACAGCCAAAGCTACCCAGGAGTTCATGAGTGCAAAAAAGTGGAACATTCTGCAATGGCCAAGTCAATCACCAGATCTTAACCCAATTGAGCATGCATTTCACTTGCTCAAATCCAGACTCAAGACGGAAAGACCCACAAACAAGCAAGACCTGAAGGCTGCGGCTGTAAAGGCCTGGCAAAGCATTAAGAAGGAGGAAACCCAGCGTTTGGCGATGTCCATGGGTTCCAGACTTAAGGCAGTAATTGCCTCCAAAGGATTCGCAACAAAATATTGAAAATAAAAATATTTTGTTTGGGTTTGGTTTATTTGTCCAATTACTTTTGACCTCCTAAAATGTGGAGTATTTGTAAAGAAATGTGTACAATTCCTACAATTTCTATCAGATATTTTTGTTCAAACCTTCAAATTAAACGTTACAATCTGCACTTGAATTCTGTTGTAGAGGTTTCATTTCAAATCCAATGTGGTGGCATGCAGAGCCCAACTCGCGAAAATTGTGTCACTGTCCAAATATTTCTGGACCTAACTGTATGTAAAGTGTTTTGTTTTGGTAGACAGTGGCTCTCAGATCTTACATTTATTGATATGATAGTGGGCATTTAAAGCCAGTCAGTTCTGCTTCAGTGAATAATTACTTTTATAAAGAGTGTAAATTCAGATTTTCTTTAACAGAGCTTCAAGATATCCTGTCACATAGCCACAAAGATAATTAATAAATAATCTGGCCATTAGGCTGTATTCATACACGCACAGTTCTAACAGTATGTTATTGATGGTTTTGCACATTTTTCTTTCTCAGTTGATACTTTAGAGCGAATAGTGGAAAAATTACCTAATAAATCTTCTATGAAATTGTTTAAATGTCTGATCAGAAAGAGTAACCTCAAGCTCTTTAAATAATTCCATGCAAAATTTTGGATTTAAAAGGAAAAATTTATTGTTTCTTGGAGATATACAGTATTTTAAAGGAATGAACCCCTTGAAAAATCACTGGGACACCATTTTCATAGGTAGAAGCTAACATATCTTGTAAGTCCCCACCTTTTAAAAGCCATTTTATTATTAGGAACTAAACTGGTGATGGACCAGTCCTAGAAATGATCCGCTACACTACACAATTTTATTTTCTTAAGTATATGGTTAATAAGAGGTGCTGTGTACAAAATCTAGGCAAAAAATGTTGAAAATTTAGGCTCTCTGGATTTCCACATGCATGTTATCAATTAACCTAATTTCTTATCCGTTACAGAATATCACAAACGTGAGTACACCCCTCACATTTTTGTAAATATTTTATTACATCTTTTCATGGGACAACACTGACTACTTTACATTGTATGGTGAATTTTGAAGACTTTGTGCTCATCTACCTTCCATTTGAGAGAAACTTGGCCAGAACAGCACCATTATCCTCAGTTCCTTTAGCAAAGCAGTGGTCATCATGGGTGTGTTTGGGATTGTTATGCTGGAATACAGTCCAACAGCCCAGTTTCTTAAAGAAAGGAACATGCTCTGCTTCAGTATCTCACAGTACATGTTGGCATTCATGGTTTCTTCAATGAACTGTAGCTCCTCACAGCCGTCAGCAGTAATGATGCCCCACACCATGACACTCCCACCACCATGCTTGACTGTAGGCAAGACACACTTGTCTTTGTGCTCTTCACCAGGTTGCCATCACACATGCTTGGCACCAACTAAACCAAATAAGTTTATTTTGGTCTCCTCATAACACAGAACATGGTTCCAATAATCTCTATATCCTTAGTCTGCTTGTCTTCTGCAAACTGCTTGCGGTCTTTCTTGTGCATCATCTTTAGAAAAACGCAAAGAAGAGGGGAGCCAGCACTGCTCATGAATGGCATGCAACAATGAAAAGATAAAAAGTGTATAATTCACAAATTCATTCCTACTGTAACAATTCAATGAGATTTTTTGCAAATTATTGATCAATGATTTGAGCCCCCCTGCCCCGTCACGGCAAATCTCTATAGGGGGGTCCCTACACTATGTCATAAATTAATATCGTACCATAAGGTCTCATATAATGACTTGAACAGGACCATATAAGAACACCACTTACCCAGGGAATGTCAGAACCGCTCATCTTTAGAAAAAGCTTCCTAGGACCACAACCATGCAAGCCAATTTGATGTAGTGTGCGGCATAGGGTCTGAGCACTGACAGGCTGACTCCCCACCCCGATAACCTCTGCAGCAATGCTGGCAGTGCTCAAACTGCTAGTTGGGTTGTTTAGAGGGACACCAAATTTACACTGCTACGCAAGCTGAACACTGACTACTTCACGTTGTATCAAAGTGTCATATCTTCAGTGTTGTCCCATGAAGTTATAATTAAATTGTTACAAAAATGTGTAGGTGTGTACTCAGTTTTGTGATATAATCTGAAAACCGCAACAAGCATTTTGACTGAATACTCCAATAACCACTCTCTCCACATCAGCAAGTTCCATTCTCAAATCACCTTTTTTGTTGTTTTGTAAACTCCTATGATCTTTCCTTTTCTAACCCAGTATACCATCTTCCCACATTTATTTTTTCCCATCATAGTTTTATGTTGTGATCTTATGCTCGATTTCAGTTGGGTAACCGTAAACTTTCTACTTCCCTTTTTAGTGTTTGTGCTTAAAGGGGTTCTTAAAGAATGAGCGAAAATGGCATTCCCGATATAGTTCAAATTGTAGCCCACCTAGTCATGTGTCTACAGCTTCCAAGACCTGTGTTTCAACTCGAGCTGTATCACTTGTACATCATTCAGTTACCGGCTGTAATGTGTGAAGAAATCTTTTAACCCATTTTACACGGGATGCCATTTTATGTCATTCTCAGAGAACTGCTTTAAGGGAATATGCAGAACTGAACTGCTAACCTACCCTAATCAAATTGCGCCAAAAATATTTTTTATTTATGATTTAAAGTGGTAACACAATGGATTTTTAGGGTTAGGTGTTTAATGTGTGATTGTTAGCCCTGCTTAATTGCTAGAATGGGGGTTCCTAGCACCCGTTTCTTCTGTTTTCAATTAGACCTATGGACATTTAATGAAGCCATAGACTTTGTTGGGGTCCTCCTCAGTGCACAATCATAGATGTCTCCCACATATCAGACATTTATCACACCTTCTCTTGTTGATTAAATGTAAATTGAGTGAGAAACCACTAGAACAATACCTCTATAAAAATATATAACTTTATTGATAAAATTAAAAAACGACACCATGTGTCTAGAGTAACATATAGGACATAAACAATGTGCTAGTGAAAGATCAGATGAAAAACAGGATGGTGTGAGGAAAAATCACGATAGATCGATAGCTAGATAAGGCTTAGAGGGGACTAAATTAAATCCTCCACTTACCCTTCCTGTCAACGGAGGGTATCATACTTTTTAGGTTACCCCCCCGCTCCGGGTGGCTGGCCCTCACTATCCCTGTTATTCACTGGCCTATGCCCACCACCAAGATACCATTAAAATTTAAAGGAGATCCCGACTTTGTCACAAAAGAGACATCCTTACAGTTGTCAGTTGACAAATATCAGCAGAATTTAAAAAACAGAAAACAAACATTTTCTGAGAGACTTGGCTGACTTCACAGATCAAAAGGAACTCTGTGCCGGGGCAACTGGCCCCTCATTTGATGTTTCATCCTCGGACTGCTCAGACTTCGAGTCCCAGGGATGATTTCAGTGGAGCAGAGGGAGGGGTAGGAGAAACCAGGGGAAACAAAAAAACTGGGACAGACAGGGGAATAGAAACCGGCAATGGGGTCGGGCAAATGGAAGGTTTATTTCACCATCCTCCTTTGGGGCATATGGGCCAGTTACGAGCCAACCAAGAACTCTGGACAGTGCAGCCCCTCCCACCCCCCCTCTTGGGCCCCACCAGACACCTCCCGTCTCTTTTTTTAGGGGGACGAGACCCCTACAACCTAAGAAATCAAGGCTACAGGGCCACCCAGAAAAAATAGATCCCCCGGAACCATAGACAATCAAGTCATCAATTTGTCCAGTTACCATCTTTTCAATATAGAAATGCGAGTTTTGAGCTATGGGCTTTCGTTCGTCCCTACAACCAGGTTTGATCCCTTTACCTGGGTAAAGGATATTGAATTATTTCTTAGAAAACTCAAATGGAAAAAATTCTTTGCACACAATGACGAGGCCGAATGTATACGGCTGGGCATTCCGGCTGACATGCTGGAGGAGGTCAGATTACTATCCAGTTTAGGGGATGTCAGAGGGGAGTGTATAGGAATCGGGCGCTTTACTGATCTTAGACCTAGAAATAAGAAAATGCCACCTTCGCTAGACTACAGCGGCCTTGACATCTTTTCAAAATTGGCAACTAATGACATCCGTACCATCCAGCCAAAGTTGAGGTCGGTTAAACCAAACTTGACCATGGTGGAATGGGAGGCTCTTACCAGTTTGGAAAGGAATGCACAGATCACTATTAAACCGTCCGACAAAGGCGGCAACATAGTGGTGATGGACACCAAGGACTACCCAGTGATGTGTAAGAGAATTTTGGCCGACAAGATAACTTATGAAATACTCCCTAGAGATCCAACACCTGACTATCTATGGGAGCTACAGGTCCTCCTTAGCAAGGCTTTTTAATCTAAAGTGATATCAGATAAAGAGTATGATTTCTTGTATCAGAGGTTCCCCGTATCTGCAACATTTTATGCAATACCGAAGATAAACAAAGGACTGCATCCATTGAGAGGATGTCCCATTGTCTCGGGAATCGATGCAATGGGGCAGAACTCTAGCCTTTATTTAGATGCAGTCCTGCGCCCTTTTGTCATCCCTTCTATATCAGGGATGCAAGCGATTTCCTCTCTAAACTGGATGGTATTATTCTGGACCCCGGCACGTTCTTGGCGTCAATTGACGTGGAACAACTTTATAGCAGCATTCCGCACGACTGAGATCTAGAGGCAGTCCACTACTATCTTTCCACACGAGGTAACCAATGCCATGAACATAGTGAGTTCGTGGGTGACCTGTTGCACTTTATCTTATCGCATAACTACCTATTTTGGTGGAAAGATCTACCACCAGCTCAGGGGCACAGCAATGGGGAGCTCTTGTGCTCCCACATATGCTAATTTGTTCCTGGGCTGGTGGGTGGACACCCACGTGTTCATGGACGGGGATGTCATCTTTGCCCCCCATATCCAATTCTGGGGACGTTATATTGATGACATCCTCGTCCTATGGACAGGAGATGAGCCCCTCTTTACACGGTTTCTTGAAAAACTAAACTTCAATAACATCGGACTCAGGTTCACTTTTGAAATTAATAGGGACTCCTTGGCCTTCCTTTATTTAAAGATTTCCAGGGTTCCCGGGGGAAAATTGGCCACTTCCATCTATAGAAAGCCCACAGCAACAAACAAACAGACTCCTCCGGTGGGAAAGCTACCACCCAGCACCCCAGAGGAGAGGAATTCCTAAGGGGCAGTTTCTCCGACTAAGGAGAAACTGTTCGTCCCTCTCTGATTTTGAATCCCAGGCTGAAGACATGAGGAGTCGTTTCCAGCAAAGAGGGTATCCATCATGTGTTCTTGAGCCAGCCTATAAACATGCACAATCAACTTCCATAAGGGATCTACTTAAACCTAAAAATAGAAAGGATGACAATCATATCACCAGATTAATCGCCACTTTTGATGACCAAAACCCCAGGGTCATGGAGATTCTGAGACTCTATTGCCCGATTTTGAGATCCGATCCAGATATAGGAAGATTTATCTCCCCACAACAAAGTGTGACGTTCAGAAGGGGGAGATCCATCGGAGACCATCTTACACACAGAAATTTCTCACCCCCTAGAGGACAGGGGACATGGCTGGATCGCAAACCCCTGGGTACGTTCAAATGTGGGAGATGCATGTATTGCCCCTTTATAAATCATAGTAAGGAATTCTGTAATTGGAAAACTGGGAGAACCTATAAGATCAGAGATTTTGCTAACTCCCGGACGCAGGGTTTAGTGTACCTCTGTACCTGCAGCTATCCCCTGGGATATGTTGGCAAAACCAGGAGGCAGCTGCGGGTTAGAATTGGGGAACACCTGGGTAATATAGGCCACAAAAGGGACACTGCCATTGCCAGGCACGTTAATATGTGCCACAATGGGGACACCAAGGCCATATCCTTTCAAGTGATTGAGCTGGTGAATCAACCATCACGTGGAGGAGACTGGGATAAGAGGATCCTTCAACGTGAGGCAAGGTGGACCTTTATACTGGATTAAGTCTCCCCTGGGGGACTGAATGAGACCCTTCATTTAACCTTTGGTTTTTGTATTAGGACTCGATATTAGGTGACATTATCTAAAAATTACCCTTTGGGTCACTCTTACCCTCTACAGTAATTTGCCTTGAGCCTCCTTTCTCCTTTTCTGAGGCACTATGCTTATATACAGTGCATAGTAGATTGACTCTAGGGCCGATTCTATAGTACATCCTTCCATCATTTGCCTCCTGTTTTAATGCAAACAATTCCCGTAGGGACCAAAAACTAGTCTATATACTAGTAAAGCATACCACCATGTAGTCTCACAGATGTTGTACCATGGAGTGTATCCACATCCGTAGCAGGCACTGACCGCTGTGAGTAGATGCATTAGTAAGGGTATATATCACCCTAGATACGAGATGACTCCACTGCATCTGTCGCATTACCCTTAAGAAACGGTGTAGGTAGTGACGCACATAGCCAATTACGTAAAACTACCATCTGCCGCAGATTTATCTCTGTGTGTGACAGGGCCTTTAGGCTGTATATAGAGACTGGAGGAGGTAAGCAACTTGACAAAGGCTAGAACCGGGAAGTGAGATAAAAGGTCAATAGTACTCGGCAAAATGCTTAAACTTACAAAAAAAAAATGTGCTGTTCAAATCGCTGCAGAAATTTCTGCAGGGACAACGCAACGTGGGCACATAGCCTACCAAACAGGAGAGCTGGAGCTCAGACACAATGACCCGTCCCCACTTCCAAATGGTAGAGACATAATTACATTTGACAACAGGCTTTGGACAGCAAATTAATATAACAGAATTAATAAGTGTTTTTGTGAAATTAAAGAAGCACTGCGATTTTCACTTTTTTTTTTTTTTTTTTTGCTGAATCCCTAAACCTGTGTAAATGTTAGTGTAGTAGTGTCAGAGTTTTAATATACTCACCAGTTTCAGTCTTCTCCACTTTCGAGCTCGTCTTGGTTCCTCGTCAGTCATGTGACTGCAATTAATTCTCCGCAGATCACTGTGATCTTTTGAGATTTAAAGAACTACTCCCATTAACTCTTCTGTGCAATTCTAACTTTCCGAGTCACACTGAGTTCTATGTGACCTGGAAATTACTAAGTAAGTCTATGGAGGCCCAGAATGCGGTTCCATAGACTTACATTGTAAAAGAGGCATTGGTCTTTGACACAGAGTATAGAGTGATCTGGAGAATCCCAACAGTGGTGATGTCACTCGGAACAGGAGCATAACAGTGCTAGAACCTAGGTAAGACTGCGATCGGTTAGTATATTAACACTGGGAGGACTTCTTATAAACCAGATTAATTTTATTTAATAAAGAGGTTTTTAGATTCTGTTTAGTATACTATCAAAGGCATCAAGTTTTTAAAAGTACGGAGACCATTTAGCTGCTGTTTTGTGGTTATTAAAAGCAATGAGGGGCATATCATGTTTTAGTGTCATTCTGGTTTGGAATTGATTCTTTATACAAAACTGGATATGAAGACAAGAGCAACTTTAGTGTAGAAACATTTCTGCTATATAAAGATGACATAATGCACTTTTCCTAATCACAGGTCGTCAGACTTTCAATATGAGCAATGAGAGAGGATCGCTTGCTAAATGCATTCAGTAAAGACTAAGTTGTTACAATGAAGAACTACAATCCACCATATAATAAAACATCCTTGACCTGATGATAAAGATCTGCTGATTTTCAGAAAGAATGAAGGCAGAGCAGAACATTATAGTTGCCATTTGTGAAATAATGTTGAATATTTCTGTTTTCTCAGATGCAGCAGCTGGAACTGGAGCAAATACAATACAGAGAAGCAAATCTTACAGCACTGGCTGCCATTGGGCCAAGAAGAAAAAGACCCCTGGATACAAGCATACCAAATGTAATGGGGATATCAACAGTTGGGGTACGGTTCCACTTGCGAATAGCTTGTGATTCGAGAGCATCGGAAGCGATATGATAATGACCCTCTACTGCGAGTGTGAGCCCAGGGTCATTCGACTGTGATGCGATCGTATCACAGCTGCGGAGAAGAGGAAGGGAGCACTTTCTCCCTCTCCTCCACAGCCTGTCTCTGCGTACATCGCACTGCACTCAGATGACATACGAGTACACTTGCATGGGGGTGCGTGAGTTGGAACTCACTGCCAAACACAGTATGCTGTGATTCATTGCGCATGCCGCTATAGCATGAGAAATCAATCACAGATGGGCACTGCCCCATAGGCTTGCACTGGTACAAGTGCAATCCGATGTTTTATTGGATTGCACTCGTCCGTGAAAATCACAAGTGGAACCGTACTCTTACAATGATGCTAGCACTGTCTAAATAAGATTCTAATTGTGCCTTTTTGTAACCATACAAAATATTACATTGAGGATGCAAAGTAGATTTCTTTGAATGCAATCCTAAAGACTCGAAGGCCACAAAAGTCAGGTGACTGCATCCACTGCTGTTTGATGTTTGTACCAGTTTAAGTGGGTATGCACTGCTTTTTGCTTGTGTAAAACATTTTAAACTATCTGTTCTCAGAATTTGGATTGCTTTCAAAAGGTTAAAACTAGCATCCAATGTCCCATAATCAAGCTGCAGCATGTCAATTTCTCTTGCTGGTTCGCTGAGTCTTCTACGCAGAATTTTCCCATATACTTGCATTAGATGCGGAAATTCTGCAGGTATAAAAATGCATATGCGGTTTTAATTCCTTTCACGCAGCGTAAACGCACCAAAAAAGGCATCTAAACAAAACAAAAGGTATCAACAAAGTTGATTGAAATACAGGCAGCGGAACAAATGGGAAGCAGAGAGTTCAACTTCCCAATACACACACACATAAACAGACACACAAAAAATATTTATAGATATAGCTAGAATGATGATAGAAATAGATTAGAGAGAGCCTGCAACCCTCTACATATTATACACTTGCACCCTTTAGTGTCTTTCATGTAGCAACCTGTTAAATAAATAAGACAAAACAACTTGGGGTCCCCCTGATTTTTGATAACCAGCAAAGGTAAAGCAGACAGTTGCAGCCTGATATTATCAGGCAGAGAAGGTTCACTGTTATTTGGCCTTTCCCAGTCTTAAAATACCAGCCAGCAGCCACCCCAAAAGTGGTGCATCACATTACATGCCACAATACTGGTGCTTCACCTTGGCTCTTTCCAATTGCTCTGGTATGGTGCATAACTGGGTAATGGTGACTGGGGTTGATGTCAGCTGTGTATTGTCAGCTGGCATCAAGCTCTGATGTTAATGAAGAGGCGTCTATCAGACACCTCCATTTTTAACTCAGTAAGTGACAAAAAAATCACACACAAATACATTATTTGAAAAACACTCCCCCACACTTTCCATGGTTCACCATTTTATTAAAATAAAACCTGCAGTTTTGGCATAGTCCAAGGATTCTACCCCGTAGTCCAGGGAATCTGATGTAGTCCACAAATGGAAACATGTAAAACCTTAAAAGAGAGAAATTAAAAACCAGACACTGTACCTCGTTAACCAATTTTTTTAGAAATCCAAATTCTCATGTCCAAAGTATGCCAGCGGTTCCCATGGCATTCCTCAATTGCATGCGTCAAACCATAATTTGTAATAATCTTGTTTCTTCGATTTGGGTAACTTCCTGTTTGCTCTGCTTCTTGTGTTTTATCCAGCTTTAATACAAAAACGCATGCATCATAAACTCATGTAAAAACAAAAACCTCACACAAAAACGCAAGGAGGAACGCAAGTGACCTAAGGTGTGGAATTAGTGCAGAAATTCTACAGCTTCTAAAGCTTGGTCACTGGTCATGGGAACAAACCCTTGTTGGTGAAAGAGAAAGTAGGAATCCAGCAATTGGAAAAGAGAAGTACTTTTCTACAAGGTGAAATAGAAGCCATCGACAATCCATTTCTTGGGTTTGTGTAGAAAACTTTTGTAAAACAAAAATGGCAGTTATTCCTGGTCAGTGGTTACTATTCAAGAGTGGAGCTAGCAGCAGCCAGAACCACTATGAGATGCTCACTTTTACTCTTCTTCACTGATTCCAAGAAAGAAATTGTCTTTCCTCCAAAGACATGCAGTAGCAAGTCCACACTAATCAAAACGTTACAATAGTCACATACAAACTATTGTTTTGTGTCTATTGTCTGCACAACCACACCAAGTGGTTGTGATCATAATGACATCCTTCTGACAATTACTTTTGGAAACTCTCCTTTATGCTTTGCTTCCTGTTATAGAATCCAATAAGATGCAGTAGATAACCATCTGATGTGTATGGGAGCCTCCCTACTCTCACCCAGCAAGAGAGAGGTTTAAGCAGTTGGGATTTTAACCTAGAACGTTTGTATAGGGAGAAATCAAAAGATCTGTCTGCCTGAACGAGTGTTTGGCTAGCAGCGTTTCGGCACCCATGGTCAGCATTACTGTTATTGTGAACAGTTAACCAAGTTGAAGATTAAATGATCTCTAAAAGGCATAAAGTTAAATGACACTTTTTTGTGTGTGTTTTAGGCCACAAAAATAATAAATTACCTACTGGTAATGTCTTTTTTCGAAACCGATGTCCACATTAAGAGAGAGGAGATCTGCCCTTCAAGGACAGGAAACCTAAAGGATAAAAAGAGTGACACCTCTCCCCATATCAGGAGGTTACAGAGCACCTCTAACCAAAAATATTAACATAACACTTTACCTTCTCACGTGAACATATGGTTAAGGATAAAAGATGGGTGATACATTCCCTCCCTGCTCTTGAGTGTAAGGGTGCTGTCGTGGTTCTGAAAAAACACATTACCAGTAAGTAATTCCATATTTTTCAAGCACCCATGACAGCACCACGAGAGAATTAGAGAAAAGAAAAAACCTTAACACTAGAAGTCCCGGAGAGGGGTCATTTAACATTTCTACCTTTGGAACCCAGAGACGGGTCCAAATGACCTGAAGGATTTTGGCTAACATCCTATCATCACCGTCTTTTGTTCTGTAATTAAGGCCATTACTTTCGCACCACAGGAGGTTGTTGTTTTCCATTGAGTTTAGCCATTTAGTTTCTAGTTAGTTCTATTCAGATTGTTGTATGTCATTTGACCCTCTTTTGGGACTTCAGGGGGAGCTCGAAAGTTCTGGGACTTCTAGTGTTAAGGTGGTGGGGGGACTACAGCCTACAGAAACCTTCTCCTAAAGGTGAGGTCAGAAAAAGACAGATCCATCCTATAGTGTTGAACAGCTGAACGAACCTTCAGAGTACTGACTGACAGTCCTTGTTCTAAATCATTCTGAAAGAATCCTAAAATAGAGGTAATTTGTACCGATCAACCAAAAGAAATGACAAATGGGGTATTACATCTATTAAAACCCAACAAAGAACCCCATAAAATCCAATATTTTATTAATCAAAACCAAAACAAAGTGCAAATTAAAACCAATATCATTCGGATTGCATATTGAGGTCACAGGGATGATTCTGGGCAAATCCCTACTCTCTCCCTTCCTGACCGCGGGGGTTGGCACCCTATTATAATATACGCAATGGCGCCCCCGCTCGACGTGGACTGACCCTACAGGCCCTGACCTGGCAGTCTTATAAAGTGCTGCTGAACACTGTGGGCCTCAGTATCTTATCTCAGTGAGAATCTCATACATCCATTCAGACACTCTCAAGAGCCCTAGGTTAGATAGATATTCCAGGTTTTACCCTTATCTATACTTAAATTCACTGTTATAAACAGCACATAATCAGATTTTTAGCCTAGAGACACAGTCCATGTCGCCTATGCATCAGAATTAATAGATGTCAATCAAAAATGATGTAGCCAGATGACCACTGCTTCGCTCCCATGCGTAGCTCACTGCCCGACGCGTTTCTCCTCCCGGACCATGGATCGACCGGAGGTTCATCAGGGGCTGTCCATAGCGTAATCGCATCGATGGCAAAACTGAAAACATCAATATGTCTCCATTAGAGGACTAACCACCCTACCATAGAGCAAAAAACAATCCCGAATTCCACAGATAATCCATTACTCACATTACTATTATGCCACAAAATTGATCCTCCAATGAGGTGCAGTACCCGGCTGTGAAATAACATATGATACATAAATCCATCACATATTACATTTACATTCAGTAAAATTCCATTTCCACTCGTATTTACTTACAAATTTCACTGTCCACATGTATACATCTTATTAGTGTCACAGAATGTAGAACGGATCCTTCAGATAACGTGCTGTAATCAGCTGAAAACCAACAAAATACGTATATATATCAGCCCCCCTTCCTTCCTTCCTCTCTTAGGTCAAGAAACCACTTATAGTAGTACTCACTCAGATGTCTTCACAGGCAGGACGCATGCCAATGGTATGGAGTATAATGGCGTCTGATACATTCAGAACGCCAAGTGATTTAAATCTCCCTCCAGTTGCAGCGTCATATCACCTCACTTCCGGCTTGTTACTTAGTGACAGGCACGCTTCAGAACGCCAAGTGATTTAGATCTCCCTCCAGTTGCAGCGTCATATCACCTCACTTCCGGCTTGTTACTTAGTGACAGGCACGCTACGGAGGGGGCGTTAGCATACCTCATCCCCAATGTTTTGATCGTCAGCTGATTCCTCCTATACGTGATGCTCAGTACCGCACTTCCAGTCCCAACTATCAGCTGTTACGTACTCCGAGATTCCTGTGGGATTTCCCCACTTCCGGTCTCGGAGGTTAGAATCTCATTACTCCGCCCCCTTCCCAGTTGTAATAGTTAACTAGTTCAGCTCCTGACAGGGGCGTTTCAGACTACTATATCACTGCCAGGAACAGCTCATCAAGAGCCGGCGTCATCACACCCATACTCCATTACTACTCCTGGCAGACAGGCCGTACGTATACTAAGCACCACGCCATTTCACCCTTTATTTTTCTTTAGAAGGGGATCAACATGATTTATAGACATGATTTATAATCCTGAGACTCAGAATGAATCAACTAATGAATGAATCAACAGATATTCCATGAATTAAAACGTCAATCAGTTCCCATTCTATTCTAAAGCCTGCTCAATCCTGTGTAAGTAACAAATTACAGTTTCTTTACAGGCTAAACCATGCCTCTCTTTTTCCCTACTTCTCGTGCTTCTGCATATTAATGACCTCTTAATTACAGGAAAGGGGGGGGGGGGTTTGTGGAAGGGAAAACTCTATAGTAGGGCAAGTCTATTCATCATACAACAAATCCATTATCTGAACATTAAGCTCAACCTGCATTTATGCATTTGGTACTATACACTGATTACATCGTTGGCTACTCATTCCCTGCAGCCACAATATGAACACTCTCCTTCACATGGAAGGAGACCTATGTGCTCCCTAGATTTTGCCCATGATTATACACATTATATGAAGCTCACAAAGCTCAACTGCTCATTGAGCCCCTCTGGATGTGTGGTTCGCAACCAAAATATCCATCGGGTCTCCCTTTGGATAATCATTTTATCCCAATCTCCTCTCCTCGCCGGGACTGGGATAGTCTCTATTGTCCTAAACGACAGAACTCCTACATTGCCGCCATGACAGCTATTTACATGGCGAACAATGGGGGTGTCTCTTTTATTTCTTACATCCCCTAGATGCTCACTAATTCTCGTTCTCAACTGCCTTTTGGTCTTCCCTACATAGTTGAGAGGACATGTACATGTACAAAGATAAACCACGCCTTCTGTCCTACAATTGGCGAAGTTCCGGTTTTTATATGTCCTCCCTGTGCTAACACTTGTAAACTCTTTTGATGGAATGATGAATTTACAGAGAGAGCACTTCCCACATTTAAAGGTCCCCATTCCTCTATTGTCCAGCCAAGTGCCTGCTTTTTGAGGAGGGGTATATAGACTGTGCACCACATGATCCTTGATTGTTCGACCCCTTCGATATGTCACAGAGGGAAAATTGGTAATTGAATCCCCAATATCTGGGTCATTTCGCAGGATCCCCCAATATTTTCTAAGGATCCCCATTATTTTCCTATTTTGGTCGTCGAAGGTGCCGATCAATCTTGTCTTCTGCTCTCTCTCATCCTTATTTCTTGGAATCAATAATCTTGTCCGCTCACTCTGCCAGGCATGTTCACAGGCCGTCTTGACAGTCTCTAGAGGATATCCCCTCTGTAGGAATCTATTTTTTAGATGTTTTGACTGTTTATCAAAGTCCTCAGCCAAGGAGCAGTTCCTGCGTACTCGCAGGAACTGCCCCTTGGGGATACCTTTTTTCAGGGGGAGTGGATGGAAACTGTTCCAATGTAACAAGTTATTCGTAGAGTTCGGTTTTCTATATATGTTTGTCTTTAATCGTCCATTCGTGTCTTTCTGAATGAAGATGTCAAGAAACGGAATCCTATTCCCACCAATCTCATATGTTAATCTGAGATCTAAATTATTAATGTTCAAATGGTCTATAAATGAGATGAACGATTCCCTGGTCCCGGACCATATCACAAAGATGTCATCAATATAGCGCCCCCAGAAAGAGATCTGGGGGCACCATATTGAATCGTCTTCACTAAAAACCACCGTATCCTCCCACCAGCCCAGGAACAAGTTTGCATACGTGGGGGCACATGGGCTCCCCATCGCTGTGCCCCTGAGCTGGTGGTAGAATCTAGAATCAAACAGGAAGTAGTTTCTAGTCAGAATAAATTCCATCAATTCTCGTACAAATTTATTGTGGGTGTTATATTGTACTCCACGAGATGAAAGAAAATAATCAATGGCTCTCAGTCCATGTTTGTGGGGGATTCGGCTATATAAAGATTCCACATCTATCGACACCAATATAGCCTCTTTCTCTACAGTAATATCCTCTATTCTCCTAAGTAGGTCCATCGTATCCTTGATGTGTGATGGTAAAACAGTTTCGAATGGTCGCAGAATTTGGTCTACATACGTGCTAATATTTTGGCACAGGGCATCGATCCCCGAGACGATTGGTCGTCCTTTCAAGGGATCAAGTCCTTTGTGCACTTTCGGCATCGTATAAAAAGTTGCTATCTTAGGATGTTTGGGGAGTAGATATTCAAATTCCTCCTTAGAAATCAGTTTGTCATCCTTAGCCATGATCAATAGCTCCTCCAGTTCACCTCTGAAGGTGTCAGTTGGATCCTTCCTTACTATTTCATAAGTGTCCTTGTCGTTTAGGAGTGTCAAACACATCCGTAGGTAATTACCCCTATTCATGACCACTGTATTCCCGCCTTTATCAGACGGTTTTATAATTATTTCGAGATTTTTCTCCAAATTACTTAAAACCTCTCTCTCTTGCTTGGTCATGTTCGCTGGGGTGGGATTATGTTTTGGGTCAATCTTAGTCAACTCTGAGGTCACCAATTTGTAAAATATCTCTGTACTGTCATAATCGCCCTGGGGTGGCATCTTTGTACTTTTATTTTTGAGTGTGGAGAAAGGGCCTTCACCCATCATCCTACTCCCTTCCTCCTCTAATTCCATCAAAGTGTCAAAATCACTCATCATATCCAGTGGCAGGTCCAGTTTATGACATCTCATCCGGTTGTTGACTGCGAAATATTTTTTCCATTTAAGTTTCCGGATAAAAAGATTTATGTCTTTAACCCATGTAAAAGCATCGTATCTTACTGTGGGCACAAAACCCGTAATTTGTACCGACCCTTTCGAACTCTCTCCCGTAGATGATAAAAAAAAAACTTCTTTCAAGTCCTACTATAAATTCTTGTGGTTTCAGGTTTTCTACTCTGCAGGAGGGAAGAGATTAGATTGGGGGAAAACCTCTATTGTTTAGTAGCGCCCTGCCAAATTCCATGCTGTCAGATGCAACCTGTCAGTCTGGGGATGGCAAGTCGGCCCTTGTGGAAAAAAGTCTGGAAGTTCCTTTAGTGCTCATGAACTGGTGATCGACGTTCTGTTTAACCAAAAGAACTATGGTCTTTTCGGCCAGAACGCTATTAAAATTACTGTTGCTCTGTCTTCCCTGATTTTACTCAGGGTCATTGGTATCAGAGCTATCGGAGGGAAGGCCTAAGCAAGGCTGAAATCCTACTTGTTTAAAAGGGCGTCTGCCATATGAAGTTGGTCGTTTGGATTCAGGTAGCAAAACAGTCTGACCTTTCTGTTCTTGTTGTTTGCAAAAAGGTCTGTTGTTGGAACACCCCAAATATCCATTATCTGATTGAAAATAGACTGCTTTAAGACCCACTCGTCTGTCCTCAATCAATTGCGGCTCAAGAGGTCCGCCATACAGTTCTCCTTCTTTATATGTATGGCTGTCAAGCATTTCAGGTGGTTGTCTGCTAGATAAAATATTCTGCCTGCAATCTCCATCAGATTCCTTGATTGTGTCGTCCATTCATGGTTCAAATAAGCCACTGTCACCTGATTGTCCGAAAGAACTTTCACATGATGTCCTCTCAGAGAGGGCAGGAGATCTTTTGCCGCATACTCTACTGCAAGTAAAGCGGGCTTTACACGCGACGACATCGCTAATGAGATGTCATTGGGATCACTGAATTCGTGACGCACATCCGGCCTCGTTATCGACATTGTTGCGTGTGACACCACAGGAACGACTGGTAACGATCAAAAATACTCACCATATCGTTGATCGTTGTCCAGTCGTTCCTATCCTGATTATTGTTCTGTTGCAGGTACGATGTTGTTCGTCGTTCCTGCGGCAGCACACATCGCTATATGTGACACCGCAGGAACGAGGAACAACATCGTACCTGCGGCCACAAGCAATGAGGAAGGAAGGAGGTGGGCGGGATGTTCGTCCCGCTCATCTCCGCCCCTCCGTTTCTATTGGGTGGCCGCTTAGTGACGCCGCACGAACCACCCCCTTAGAAAGGAGGCGGTTTGCTGGCCACAGCGACGTCGCTAGGCAGGTAAGTATAGTGTGACGGGTGTTTAGCGATGTTGTGCGCCACGGGCAGCGATTTGCCCGTGACGCACAACCGACGGGGGCGGGTACGCTCGCTAGCGATATCGCTGCATGTAAAGCCCGCTTAATTCTTTTACGTTCGAGGAAGCATACGTTTCTTGTCTCAACCAACCCACCTGGATCAGGTGGTGCCGTAGGTGAGCTCCCCAACCTTTTGTGACTTGCGTGCGTGATGACTACACTTGAAATTTGATTCATCCAGAGGATGCCTCTGGCCAAGATCTCCGTGTTCAACTACCACCAAATAGATCTGACACTGCCAACCTGCAATGTTCTCCTTCCCTCCAGATGATCTCCTAGGATGGCTTGGTTTCTTTCAATGTCCTATTGAAAGACCCTGGTATGCGCTTGAGCCCAAAAAACTGCTGGAATAGATGAGGATAGGGAGCTGAGAAGTGACATCACTCCCCTGAGACATATTGGGAGCCCTTACTCCACGTACCACTTGCTTGTGAATTCCTACTGACTTGGCCCCTGGAAGGCAACACTCTTATATCCTTGAGTCCAATGTGTGCCCGAAAAAAATCTGTACTGTATCAATCTTCATTTCTCGAGATTCAGAATCCATTCTAGCTCTTTTAAAGTAGAGCAGACGTCTTGCAGAAGATTGGCACATTATAGGGTTGAACTGCCTATAAGGAAATTGTCCAAATAGGGAATAATGAGAACCTTTCTCCCAAAGATGAGCCGTTCCTGCCGGTATTATTTTTGTAAAAACACTTGGTGCTATTGCCAACCAAAATGGAAGGGTTTTGTACTGAAAATGTGTGATCTTTCAATTCATGAGCAGGGCTACTCTGAGAAGCTTTTAAAACCACACATGGGTACATGGTAGTATGCATCCTTTAAGTCTGGAACTGCCATGGGACAATTAGGGAGCAGAGCTTTTACTGTGGATCTCATAGACTCCATCTTGAAAGTCTGTATTTGTAAATATTTTTTCAGGCATTCTATATTTATTTGTACAAAGTGTCGTTGGGTTTCTTTACAAAAAAAAGGGGGGGGGGGGGAGTAATTCCCTTCCCCTTTTTCCTGTATGAGAACTTCCAAGAGGACCAACTTTTCTACCAGATTTCCTACTTCTACCTCCAAAGCCAACTGTTCCCCTTGCAAGGCTATTGGAAGTGTAAAGACAAACTTCTGCAGGGGGGTGGGTCTTTTGGAACGGTAGCCTCAGGCCTGGTCTTATGAGGCCAGGAATCCATTCATTTGAGGAGATCCTTTCCCATGCAGGAAAGAAAAAGGGAAGTCTCCCTCCTACTTAGGGAAATTAATCATTGGGAGGACTTATTGTAATT
Organism: Anomaloglossus baeobatrachus; assembly: GCF_048569485.1. Classification (NCBI taxonomy): domain Eukaryota; kingdom Metazoa; phylum Chordata; class Amphibia; order Anura; family Aromobatidae; genus Anomaloglossus; species Anomaloglossus baeobatrachus. Next base: position 159,539,956 of record NC_134358.1, on the reverse strand, counting down.
TTGTGAGGGACCTCTGAACATGAAACCTTTCTCAGCTTTCTTTCAGTCAGGCCAACTGCTCTAATCTCTAGGAGGACCTTTCCAGGTTATGTTTCTCCAAAAGAATCTTTCAAATGCGGGAAAGCCCTTCTTATGTCTTCTGCCTTCTCCAAAATGTCGTCCAGAACTGGACCAAACAATAACCACGAAACAAGGGCTTGTCTGGCAATGTTTGATAAGAGCACTGATCAGCCGCTAGTCTTGAGTCCGCAGACGCATCAGAGAGAAAGGTATATAATGCCTCAAGCATATGGAAAAATATTGGAAAATACAATGAAAAATGCTACTTGCTAACTTGAACATGTGAATAATGAATTGCATACCTGCCATGAATATTAGGAAAAAGGAGATATTTAGCAATCGCATTGATCAATGTAACTGAGCCCCAAAACCTCGTCAAGGTATATCTCTATATTGGGGTCCCTAGCTCTGTGACCCTAACTGTGTGTCATCTCATTGCAATTAAAAACTGCTGTGGGTGGAGAGGGGTAACCAAGGACTTTCTTATATAGGAGATGGAAAAAACATGTCCGAAAGGGGCGGAGCTGTGTTCACATTCAGAAAAAAAACTACATATAACTTTTAGCAAGTATCATTTTTCATTGGTTACCCCTCTCCACCCACAGCAGTTTTGATGAAATGTGATTGAATCCATTCTTCCCTCTACCCGAAAAATGTTCCCCATGCCAATGGCTGCAACACAAGCCCAAAGCATGATTGATCCACCCCCCATGCTTAATGATTGGCAATGTTATTTTCCTTAAATTCTGTGCCCTTTTATTTCTCCACACACACCTTTTGATCATTGTGGCCAGAGAGTCCTATTTTAATTGCCATTTCGTAAGTACATTTCGAACTGAGGAAAGGGCAACTTGAAAACTTTGCTATCTTCTTATAGCCTTCTCCTTCTTTGTGGGTCTCCACCATTTTCATTTTCAGACTGCTAGGCAGCTGCTTAGAAGAACCCATAGCTGCTGTGTTTTGGCACAAGGTTAGAAGAGGCTGGGTTTTTATATCACAACAGGAGTGGAGAACAGCTGATCAGAGGACTTTATTAGCTGCAGAAGACTACAACGTGCCAGCACAGCAGCCTGCCTGGACACCGTGCCAGTACAGCGGCACTGACGTCACGGGGTTAGGCGAGTCCATTGTGAACTTGCCTCACCTGACCCCGTGCCGTGCGATCCAGTGCTGATGTCCCTGGGACGCTGCTGTCGTCTTGTTCCTCCAGTCTGTCGTGTCCTCCAATCAGCTGTTTCAGAAGGCAGTCTCCACTTCTGTTGTGATCACGCACGCTCCCGTGGGCACAATGAGAGCAGAAGAAGCGAGGGCGCATGCGCCGTCCTCTCAGCCGTAAGAATAGAATAGCAGGGGGTAACACGATCTTCACAAAGATAGCGCCGGAGATAAGCACTATGTGCAGGCGCCAACTCTGACGCAATCTTAGTGAAGAAATTAGTGAATAGTAAAATTAGCATAGAGAACAGGAGGAACAACAGACAGGGGTCCAGGAATCCATCTGAATACCCACCCAGATATTATCTGCTCCATTGCAGCTGCCACTCAAGCAGCTGCCTATTTATTTATTTTTTTTTTAACTTTACTTTTTTGGATTTGAAAGCCTAAACATCCGAGCTGACCACTAATGCTATGTGGAGAATCAGCCTGATAGTGCCAGTATAGCACTGGCTTTAGCTTATATATGAAAATCCTGGTGATCGGTTCATTTTTAAAGGTATCTTACCAAGTCCTGTGGAGAGTTGCTGACCACTGGGGTTATTACCACTGCAATCTCCAGGGATCCCAAGAACAGGGCTTTGAAGAACCCCATTAGAATGGAGCTGTCGCTGTGAATGCTATCTAAATCAGTCCCATAGACAATCAATGTATACAAAGCATCCACTCCATTCTAACGGGCATTTCAGAGCCCTGTGCTTAGGGTACCGTCACACTTTAGCAACGCTCCAGCGATCCCACCAGCGATCTGACCTGGTCAGGATCGCTGGTGCGTCGCTACATGATCGCTAGTGAGCTGTCAATCGGGCAGATCTCTCCAGTGACCAGCCCCCAGCGACGCGTGGAATCGATGTTGCGCTTAGTAACTAAGGTAAATATCGGGTAACCAAGCTTGGTTACCCAATATTTACCTTGGTTACCAGCGCACACCGCTTAGCGCTGGCACCCTGCACTCGTAGCCAGAGTAAACATCGGGTTAATAAGCAAACCGCTTTGCTTATTTACCAGATATGTACTCTGGCTACGTGTGCAGGGAGCCGGCACTAGCAGCCTGAGAGCGGAAGACGCTAGTAACCAAGGTAAATATCGGGTAACCAACCAAAGCGTTTCGCTTGGTTACACGATGTGTACCTTGGTTACCAGCGTCCGCCGCTTGCAGACGCCGGCTCCCTGCTCAGTGCACATTAAATCGTTGCTCTCTCGTTAACAAACACAGCGATATGTGCTTCAAAGCGGGAGAGCAACGTCCAAAAAATTAACCAGCACTGTGTGTAGCAGCGATTTCACAGCAGGGGGCCGCATCACTGCTCAGTGTCACACACAGAGAGATCGCTAATGAGGTCACAGGTGCGTCACAAAAAACGTGACTCAGCAGCGATCTCGCTATGTGAGAAGTACCCCTTAGGATCACTGATGGTCCCAGCAATCAGCAGGTTATCACCTATTCTGTGGAAATTTTGTTAAATTATGAAGATGTCAATTCCCTTAAAGGAGACCTGCAGTTTCAGCTAAGTAAACCTAATTCAAAACACTAACAACCTATACAATATTAATGTACAAGAAATGTATTTCCAGCACAGCTATATATTCCTATCTACAGAGCGGTAAGCTGCTTTTCCTTGGTTCTTAGTAAAGATGATCCAGTAAAGAATAAAGTGCCGACAACTATTACGGGGAGAGATGGATGAGCTATTCATGATGCCCTACAATTTTGTAATTCACTTTTTTTCCTCTATCTCGTTCCGTTTTCGAGATAAAAATGTTAACTCCATTGTTTTCCACCAGGTGGCGCTAAAGGTGGTTTCATTGCGTAGCGCATGGCTACTTTACTATACCTAGACACCATTTCTATGCCTTTAGCTGCCGCCGTTCTCAAGTTAATGGCCGTGAACAGGATATGGGTGGACACACTGTATATTGGGAGACCTGAGTTTCACGGTGTGTTCATACAGTTTATTTTAAATGGATTTTGAAACTAATCTTGCTATAAATTCTACATAAAAAAACCTGTGTGAACATACATTGTTGCCTCCAACAATGGTGGAAAGTTCTTCATACCTGATGTTTCTAGAGTGTTTACTAAAAACAGTGATAATAGTTCCAATGATCACTCCTTTCTCCAGAGTTTGTCTATGGAATGTAGGATGTACATTTTTATTATAAAAAAGATAGCGCATGATTACAGATGAGCATTTTACAATCCTTCTGACACCGTTCACGGGAAAACTACATTTCATGTATCGAGAGAAGTGTTGCATTGGATAAAACACTGTCTGCTCTCTGAAATGTCAAGCAGAAGTATTTGATTATACTTTCACCTTTCTATAATTCTAAAGTTTGAAGGACATCACTCCTTGGTTGCTGCAACTCCCTTGGGGGTTGTTTCATTTATAATGTTGCCTCGGGCTTTCTGCTGCTTCCTGCGGATTTGACCTCGTTTTCAACCCTGCGCTGGCAGCTGTGCTGCATTACTATAATTTCCCTCAGATCACACAAGGTTGTCGTATAAAAGACCCGACCTTGTGGCATTGTGTCTAAAGGGACAAGGAAGCTTTCTTATTCTATGACCTGTACTTGGTAGCATTTTAAGTACACTACACTGGAAGAAATTGAATTTAAAAAAGTGAAATATTCTCCATATGTTCGATAGGAAGCGTTAAATATCGTCTGTCTCCAGATTCTTGCTGTAGCATCGTTCCGAAGGGAAAAGCTCAAATTCCTTTTATGTAACTCTGTAGATAATGACAAGAGCCAGCAATCTGTTCTGAGCTGAAATAGATGGAAAAAGTATTTTATTGACAGTTACAACCAGCAAGGAATCCTGCTCACATTATATTAAAATATGGAAATAACAGCACTATGCATTACAGGCTAAAAGCCATGAAAGGCTGAGATCTGAATAGCCCTGACACAGCAAGAACTCCATCCAGCTGTGACTATTGGAGCTGGAGCATCAACCAAGAGCAACTGAGCTATGCCGGTTTTCAACACTCCCATAGAAATTATTGGAATCTATGTAAGCAGCGTGTTCTGTAACTTCACTAGCCAATCCATATCGATGCTTGGGTCAATCGGTAAGCCATTACCACCATGCAATGAAAATATAATGCCTAGAAGAAACAATACCACAGTGCAGCACACAATAGTTCTGCAGCAGCTGCACTGGTACCGGAATTGTCCCCCTTCCCACTCTTTCCCCACAGCAACATAGTTTTCCTAGTGTGACCATTACTTCTAACTGCAACATCTACCAGGATACTGCAATATTTGGGGAAATTCCTCTTGATTACGCAGTCTTTTTCATTGTGCGAGTATGGTATTAGACTAGCCTAGTGGGACAACTTAGGGCTCACATTATAGTCCAGGAGGCTGCTCCCTTCTTTGTATTATGCTGTCTGGACAACAGGTGATCTTTCTACATGCACAAGCGCTTCATTACAGCTGATTGGAGGGAAACACTCGCACTAGGTACAGGGAAGTACCAAGCAGAAGAGAAAGGAAAACCTGTGTCTAGGGAAGGGGAAGGTGGTGACCCCTGACCAAGCCTACCGCTGGGCCCTGGGTTCCTTCACCGCCCTAGATATGTTCCGCACCTATGCGCTGAGCCGGATAGCTGACCCTAGGCTGACCCTTATCTGGGCCCTAGGTAGGGAGCGAATGGGGTGAGGTCTTCATCAACCCCACTAGGCACTAAAGGACACACAGGAAAATAACAAACAACTTATCTTGTTGATTCAGAGAGAGAAGCTGCAACAACTACCAAGATTTGCCTGATTGCACTAAAGACTTGATAAAGATGTATCAAATATCACCGGAACCAAGTAATAGAAAGTGAAGGTATATAAAGACAAGGGAAGTACTGATGAACTGCAGCTGACAGGCTGAACATCGCCACAGAGTCGTAAAGGGAAAGGTATGTAAACCAATCAGGAATGATGGGTCAGGGAGCAGTTTGTGCAGCCAAACAATGTGACCGTCTATAGCTGGTCACCACAGGACAGTCTGACACCCGTGACAGAGATTTCAGTCTGGTGCTAACCCCATATTTGCAGTATAGCAGTATGGTGGTCTAAATGAAACCCACAATCTGTGCCGGGAGGGGGGAATTTGTCTTCAGACTGTTTTCCTCCCAGTGTAAGAAAACGATTCTTATATCAGGAATCGGATTGTCATTTTAAACCATAATTTCTACAAAATGTAGAGTTCTGGGCCACTAAATACAGACCATAAATACTCTACTGGTCAGTACTGTGAAGCAAGGTACTTTAAAGGGGATCTGTAGGCAGGTTTTGACTATGTACTATGTCAAGTAGTGGACTGTGTTTTGTAGTTTCAGTACAATCAGTGTTTCATCAGCAGGAGCTTATCTCTACTCAGGGCTAGGTCTAATTTGCAGAGCAGGCTGTTGACTATTCAAGGTGTATCTGTCAGTCAGAGGTGTTGGGGTTATACACATATTAGGGGTGCTTCACACACAGCGAGCTCGCTGCCGAGATCGCTGCTGAGTCACGCTTTTTGTGACGCAGCAGTGACCTCATTAGCGATCTCGCTGTGTGTGACACTGAGCAGCGATCTGGCCCCTGCTGCGAGATCGCTGCTCGTTACACTCAGCCCTGGTTCGTTTTCTTCAAAGGCGCTCTCCCACTGTGACACACAGATCGCTGTGTGTGACAGCGAGAGAGCGACAAATGAAGCGAGCAGGGAGCAGGAGCCGGCGTCTGGCAGCTGCAGTAAGCTGTATCCAAGATAAACATCGGGTAACCAAGGTGGTTACCCGATATTTACCTTAGTTACCAGCCTCCGCAGCTCTCACGCTGCCGGCTCCAGCTCTCTGCACATGTAGCTGCATTACACATCGGGTTAATTAACCCGATGTGTACTGTAGCTAGGAGAGCAAGGAGCCAGTGCTAAACAGTGTGCGCGGCTCCCTGCTCTCTGCACATGTAGCTGCATTACACATTGGGTTAATTAACCCGATGTGTACTGTAGCTAGGAGAGCAAAGCTAAGCGGTGTGCGCTGGTAACTAATGTAAACATCGGGTAACCATACCCGATGTTTACCTTCGTTACCAGTGTCCGCAGCTTCCAGACGCCGGCTCCGTGCAAGCGCAGCGTCGCTTGCACGTCGCTGCTGGCTGGGGGCTGGTCACTGGTCGCTGGTGAGATCTGCCTGTTTGACAGCTCACCAGCGACCATGTAGCGATGCAGCAGCGATCCTGACCAGGTCAGATCGCTGGTTGGATCGCTGCTGCATCGCTAAAGTGTGAAGGCACCCTTAGGGTCATTTGCCCTTGAATACTTATTGACTGAAAGGTGCCATTCCCTGTTTTACCTGCCTAGCATGTGAGTATCATGTACTGTATTTGTGAGATCTCTTATGTGACTGCTATTGCGCCCTGACCTTTTGTGGTACCTTGTTCAATTTTAAATTATATGTGTTCTCTGTCTTGGGCCTTTTAACTTATCTATTAAAAGTTAATTTTTAACAGGGTTTTTCTTTTTTGAGATCTTCCGTGATATATATATATATACCCTGTGGTTATCCTTTGCTGTGGCTTTGTTTTTTTTTGGCGGGGTTATACACAGCCCAGACGTTTTAGCACAAAACAGGGATTCTATCAAAACTGCACCAAGCTGTTTTGACAGAATTTTGACACATGTTTGGAATCAGTGTCTGTCTCTACATTATGCTGATATCAGATTTCAGAGCAAAAACCTGATGACAATTTTCTTCAAATATGATTTCTTGTCCTATTGTTTGTCATTGTAAATATATAGAGCACATTTAAGACCTCGGCAATCACAAGTGATAACACAATCGGTTAGATCACCTCTTCTATATTTACATGCATGTAAAAAAAAAAATCCAATTTACAACTTTTAGAAATAGAAATCATTAGCCCTCTTCTCTGTTTTATTCTTTGAGTACAGCACTATTCTTCAGGAGCACTATAAAAGTTTGTTCTCTGCAAGGAAGACCAGTTGTTCCACGACCGTGTATGGCTAGCATACCATTCGGTGAGCTCAGATAAGCTATTAGGGTGTGTTCGCAATGACACTTGTCTTTTCTCATTTTGCAGTTATGTCATTTTTTTAAGGCAAATAGAAGTACAATTACTGTAATGTATAGTTAATGGATTGTTCGCCACAGGAAAAGTTATAGCTTACTAATCGGAGGCTTCGGACTTCTAGAATTCCAAGAATGGGGCTTCTAGGCCATGTGCGCATGTTTTCTTGCATTTTGGTTGCGTTTTAAACTGCGCTGTATCATTGACAAAATGCATGCGTTTTGCTTCCCCATCAAAGTCTTTGAAATCAGAATTTCCATCCACACGTTGCTTTTTTTTAGGCAGCATTTTGTTTGACAAATATTTGTCAAAATCGATGCCTAAAAAAAAGCAGCATGTCATTACTTCAATGCGTTTTCTGAACATTTTTCCACCCATTGAAATGAATGAGGTGTGTTTTTAAAATGCAACCAAAATGTTTAGCTGTGCATTTGCACGGCTTTTTGGTTGCGTTTTGGATGCATTTTTGTTAACAAAAGCGCAGGTCACCAACTTTTTTCCATTTTCTCTCTGTCTCTCGCTCGCTCTCTCTCTGTCTCTCTCCGGCTCATACTCACCGATCACAAGTGCGGCTGTCACGGCCTCTCCTGCTTCTTAAAGTGCCGGCCGCTCATTAGGCTCATTTAATATTCACTGCTTTGCCTGCCCACCGGCGCCTTTTGGTTGCAGTCAGACACGCCCCCACACTGAGTGACAGCTGTCTGACTGCAACCAATCACAGCAACCGGTGGTCAGGTCTATATCGTACAGTACAATAAATAATTAAGGAAAACCAGCGTGCGGTCCCCCCAATTTTGATACCCAGCCAAGATAAAGCCTCACAGCTGAGGGCTGGTATTCTCAGACAGGGGAGACCCACATTATTGGGAGCCCCCCATCCCAATATCAGCCAGCAGCCGCCCGGCATTGCTGCATCAATTAGATGCAACGGTCCCGGGACTTTACCCGGCTCATCCTGATTGCTCTAATGCGTTGGCAATCGAAGTAATAAGGAGTTCATGGCAGCCCACAGCAGCCACCTAGTCCTAGGTTAGTGATTGCAGGCATCTATGATACCCCCCCTCATCACTAATCTCTAAGTGAAAGTAAGTAAACACAAACACCGAAAAATCCTTTATTTGAAATAAAAAACAAATAAGCCGACCTCTTTCACCACTTTATAAACCCCACAAACACCCCCCCCGAGGTCCGACGTAATCCACACAAGGTCCCGCAACTCTTCCAGCACTACTACATCTGACACTCGCAGCATGTGCCGTAGAACAAGATTGCCTGCTGTGAGCGGCACGCAGCAACTGAAGTGATTTGCGCTATCAGTGGTGACCTCACTCAAGTTAACCGCTGCCATACCTGGAGTCCACTACCTGTGACAGCAAATCACCCGAGTGACTGAAGTGAGCCGCGCCATCAGTGGTGCTGTCACTCAGGTTATTTCCGGTCACAGCTGGAGTCCTTCACCTGTGACTGCAAATGTGACACAGAGCCGTGCGATGAGAATTTATTTCTGGTGAACCTCTATCACAGCTGCAGGCCCCGAACTACTGCCTGTGTCACGGACGGATGTCAGAGGTTCAACAGAGTTCATTCTCACTTACGGGCTCTGTTTCTGTCAGCTGTCAGCGGCCAGTCATGATCTACGGTGCTGCTGTGACAGGACAGGGATGTAGCAGAGCCGAATCGCTGTGGGACCTCGTGTGGATTGCTTCGGACCTGCAGGGTTGTTAAGGGGTTAATAAAGTGGTGAAAGAAGGTTTTTTATGTATTGTATTCCACATAAAGGATTTTCAGGGTGTATGTTTATTTACTTTCACTTACAGTTAATGATAGGGCGGGGTCTTATAGATGACTGCCATCACTAATCTAGGACTCAGTGGCTGCTGTGGGCTGCCATTAACTCCTTATTACCCCAATGGCCACTGCACCAGGGCAACGGGAAGAGCCTGGTCCAGCGACAGAATTGGCACATCTTATGGATGCGCCACTACTGAGACGGCAGTGGGCTGCTTTTGTTAGCCTGGAAAGGGCTAAATAACAATTGGCCTTCCCACCCTAATATTAGCCCTCAGTTGTCTGCTGCACCTTGGCTGGGTTTAAAAAATGGGGGGACCCCATGTCATTTAAAAAAAAAAAAAAAAGTGTGGGATCCTCTCTATTTATCATAACAAGCCAAGGTACAGCAGACAGCTGACAGTAGCAGCCTGCAGCTGCTGGTGTTCTTGCAGTGGATATGAAAATTGGGAGGACCCAATGTCATTTTTTTTACCAAAAAAAAGATTTAAAAAAAAAAACAGCTATCCAAGCTCGCTATCCCTCTATCAAGCTATTCAGTTATTTCTTTCTATCTATTCTACCTGTTCTTTCTGATCTATTCTATAAGTTCTTTCTATATATTCTTTCTAGCTATCTATTCTTTCTATTTTTTTCTATCTATTCTAGGTAGCTATCAATTATCCTATTATATTTTATTTCTCCTTTAAAAAACGCACTGACAAAAATGCACCGAAAACTCATGAGTTTTCACTGTGGGTTTGTTTTTTGTTTTTTTCAAACGCAGGGTTTACAGTTGTCAAGTCTGCCAGAGGGTGCATTATTTTATCAAATCAAGAACGCAGCGTGCAGACATAACCTTAATGTTTTGTGGTATGCAACTGTGACATCATTTATTATATGCAGGACTGGCTGTGATGTCTCAGAGGATAAGTGGAGCAGTGCTGTACAAGCACAATGTCCATTAAGGTATAGCTTTTAAGAGCCCCTTCTTTGAGTTGGTGGTATCCCAGTGGTTTTCCCTATCATATGAGAAGGTTATCAACTATCCTGTAGGTAGCAGAAGACTTTAAATTCTGGAAGCAAACCTTTTAGGAGAGGTAGTGGTAATAAAACAAACCTCACTTTGCCAATAACATTCAGGATGTATTTAATTTTTTTATGTAACATTAATATATTTTCACTCTGTTTTTTGTTTTTTTTTTGTTTTTTTTTTAGGGGTATCATCCAATTGGATCTTCTGTTTTCAGTGTACCCAAATCACTGTTTGTTCCAAGAATAACTCGGGTTAGTCTCAGGGATTTAATATTCTGCATGGAACAAGAACGGACAACCAAACATTCCTTGTCACTATACCGTGCCCTTCTGAAGTGAATTGAAGTGATTCCTTGCCAAAGACATTTTGTTCTTGTTAGTGCACTTTTGTAATGTTAAGAAACTATATTACATCCAGAAGGTTATTTTCCTTTACAGGATTTTTTTTTTTTTTTTGTCAATTAAACACAGTAGAGCAAATGTAGATTGGTTTTGTGTTCTTCTACGACTGTAGTGCTAGCTTTAGGAACCGAGAGAGTCGATCATAACTTGTCTTTTTTTTTTTTCTTCTATCTGCTGCATTTTTCACTGGTAAGTGCCTTTATTTATCTTGTGGGATATTTACACTTTGTTATATATAACAGGTAAAGTGTGGCTAGTATAATAAACCCATCCTCAAAACGGTTATGGGTCAATATTCTGTCCAAATACTTCTACAGAGTAGAAGTGGAAGAGTTGTATAAGATTAAAGGTGTTGTCTACTACGCGGACAGCCCCTTCTCAGTGTGTTTGCCCCTGTTAAAATCAAGACACTTGCTAAAATTGATCTAGCATTTTCGCACACTCTCTTTCAGAGCTTACATGATGTTGCTTCACGCGAGCCCCCTGCCTTCACTGTCGCCGCCTTTGAACAAACCAAACATCAAGAGGAAGTCAGAGCTGTGGAAGGCCGCTCACTTTGTATTGCTGTTTTAATACGTCTGAAGGTGGGGAGAGTGAAATCAGTGCTGATTGGGCACAGGGCTCACATGAAGTAACATCATGTAAGCCCTGGGACATCGAGTGGCGACAGAACTGGAGACAAGTGTTTTAATTTAACGGGGACAAACACTCTGAGAAAGGTTTGTCTGAGTAATCGACAACCCCTTTAAGTGAATGTATCTAATTTCTAGGTATAGTTAATTTGTTTAGTATTTCATTTTTGGTACTATTTTGCAATGTAATAGTTATTTTAATTTTTGGTACTCTGTACTTTTATTATTACTAGATTTGATTAGTATCCCTTTTTTTGTAAAATATATTTATACTTTCTGTAGATATTTTCATACGTAAAACAAATGTTGATCTTTATTTTGTATTGGGTATTCAGGGCCTCTAATATGTATTATATTTCCAAAGTGCAAGTGTAAAAGGCTATCTTTTTTTTATTTTCTCCTCCCTATTTAAATTTGAGATGGGTAAGGTTGCCTGTCTGATGTCAACATAATACTAAAGTTTGAGCTGTTTGGAGACTCATCTGGCTGTCAAATTTGTAGGAACACCCTGCACTGTCTAATTAGTACTTTGTTCATGATCTGTCATGGAGATACTTTTGGTATTATGAAGGTGTTGTAGGAGACACTGGTTAAAAGATACATTTCTATTTCACATTAGCCTTTCCTACTATGACCAATTATTTTTTAAGAATACCAAAGCTATCCAATAAAGAGAATGTTGTACACTATTCAGTGCACTATAGAATAGCTAATGTACATTCATATATAGTAGCTTTGTGTTAGCAGTATTGTACATGGTGTTTCACATGTAAGTTAAGAACAACTTAAAGGGATTGTCCACTACTGTACAACCCCAGCATAAATGAATTTAGGACCTTAATTTAAATAAAAGCTATGGATACCCACCTTCTGCGTTGTCACCATTCCACTGATGTCCGCTCCAGTGTTCCCTGAAAGTGACATGACTTTGGTTATGTGCAGACTGCCCACAATGAGCGGCCATTCGTCAGCTGCAACCATTGCTATGTTGTCAGAGTGGACATCCTTCCTTGAAAAATATTCATGAGCTGCAGCCAATGGGTGGCCTGGACATGCCACAAGAAGTCACACATTTTCAGGAACAGAACTGCCTACATCGCTGGAACAGCTGTGCTGCGGCTGAAGGTGCGTATCCGTTGTTTTTGAGTCCTCAATTGATTAAGCAGAGCGTTATCCAGTAGTGGACAACCCGCAAGTATTTCAATAACCAAAATCTGTATTTTTTTTTTTTTAAGATAGAGAAATGTAAAATTAATGTTATTTCCATTCGGTTTTGCCTTTTTTTTATACCTTGTGTTTTCCAATAAAAAGACATACACTTGTGCCAACCTTACAAGAAATATGGGCCTGGTATTTGTACTCACAAATATTCAATTAAAATATGTATTTTAAAACCACCTGAAGAGGAGGGTAGGGCACTCTTTGAGTATATCTGTTTATGTTTAATCTCTTATTATTTAAAACTTTTCAAGTAAATACAGAAGATAAATAACAGTATGAATAATCGACTGATATCGCCTTAAATCAATTATATGGTTACATCCAAAAACCAAATACAAAGTTAATGAGACCACATATAGTGAATGATTCCCTGAGAAAGGTAATAGGTCTCTGCAGGAACAAGATAAATCAACTGTGGCTTTATTGTATCGGGTGGTCTAAAAGAAGCCAGAAGAAGAGATAGGGCAAGGACCCTAGAGAGAGAGGCGGCTATCTAAAGAGGAAAGAGAAAAAGGGAGGGAGAGTAAAGAGAGGGAAAAGAAAAGGATCAGGGGGTTCCAAAAAGAGATTGCTCAATGCTAGTTCTAGCACTCGCATAGGGGAGCATACAAGGGGTCCAGCCTAGGATTTGTTTTTATCCCTCTTCTCCCATCGAGCAAGAGGGTGGAATAATTTAAGTCACAGTCTCAAGACCTGAAGGAGGGGGGGGGGAGTCCAAGAACAACATCCAAGGGCCCCAGACTCGAACACATTTTTCCGATGAGCCATTTAATTCTGCTGTCAGATCTTCCATTTTACAGATGTTAGTCATCTCTGTGAACCAGTCTGTCATACTCTGAGCTCTCGGGGATCTCCAGTGCCTAGGGATCAGAGTTTGCGCTGCTGCAAGGCAGAAGCGAAGTAGGTTTGATTTCTGCGCTTTGATGGATTCGGGTAGGATCGACAATAGGGCAACCTCTGGGGTCGCAAGTAAATTGTCGCCACTTATCTTGTTGTATACTGAGAAGACAAAGAACCAAAATTTCCTGATAGCTTTGCAGCTCCACCATATATGTAGCATAGTGCCCCTCTCTTTACCACAACGCCAACACCCGTCTGATACAGACGGGAAAACGGAATGAAGGGTGTCTGGGCATCGGTACCACCGCGATGAGATTTTGTAGTTTTTTTCCTGCGAGGTACAGGCAATAGAAAATTTGGGAGTAAATATAAAGGTTTTTCTCCAATCCTCCTCTGAGATAGTAAAGCTTAAACGCTTTTGCCACTTCTCAAGGAAATTAAGCCCCTGGCTGTTACTCCTTTGGGTAATGAGTTTATAAATTAGCGAAAGGGTATGTCCTGGGGGATCTTGATGGAGAAAAAGTTTTTCAAATGGCATGGGCATAGATGAGTAAGCCTTGTTTCTCTGCTGTTCTTTTAGAAAGGACTGGAGTTGGAGATATTCTAGCCATATGGAAGGGGTTCTTTATTCCAGGGTAGTAAAGTCAGAGAGAGGAAGGAGCTCTGAGCCCTTAAGTATATGAAAAATTCAAACATCTTGACTCTTCCTCCAACCGAGATATTTCTCAACTTCCATACCCGGGGGAAAATCCGGGTTGGCGAACAAGGGTGAGATGGGGCCCCAACCCCGTGACATGACCCCCCCCCCTTCCCCGTGTCCCAGAACCTTAAGGCCACCCTCATAAGTTCTACTTCCGACTAAGCCCCCTGCGGGCCGGTCCGATCTAGGGAGGGAACCTCAATGGAATCTCCGAGCACTCCTGCTCCAAGCTTGCCCATTCTTTGGATGAGCTATGGAACTGCCAATCTATTAGGCGCGTTAAGACTGCTGATCTATGGTATAGTTTGAAATTAGGCAATCCCACTCCTCCGTCTTCTTTAGCTCTGTAAAGTCTGTTAATTCCAATTCTGGGTCTGCCACCCCCCCATACAAATTTATTAAGAGCTGACTGAAGTTTAGAGAAAAAAATGTTGGGGGGGATTATGGGGATTGTCTGGAATAGGTATAGGTAGCGTTGGAAAATATCCATTTTTAAAACATTGATTCACCTGAACCAAGAGAACTTCTTTTTCTCATACTTTTTTTAAATCTTTAAGGGTCTTGTTTAAGAGGTAGATATGTCTAAATTATTTCAACTCAACTATCAGCTGGAACCACAACCCCTAAGTAGGTCAGTGGAAGTTTTTCACTTTCAAGTGAGTTACTTCTCTAGTGGGCAGATTGACATTGCGAGCTTCCGTTTTGGTGTAGTTTACTTTAAAATTACTGAGGTGACTGAATTTCCCGAACTCTTTAATTAGTGAAGTGAAGGAGATACGGGGCTGGGAAACATAAAGGAGGAGATCTGCGAATAATGCTGTTTTACATTGCCCTCCTCCATTAGGAATCCCATGAATGTTTGGGTTGTTTCTAATGGCCGTTGCTAGGTGTTCCATTATTAGGACGTAGATGAGAGGAGAGAGGGGGCAACCCTGCCGGGTGCCATTTTTAATTGTAAATGGGGAGGAGAGGAACCCATTGACCCTGATCTTAGCCGTTGGGGCCCTATATAGGGCCAAGACTCTCTCAATAAACCGGTTCCCCAACCCCACCTGGCGCAGAGAGGCCAACATGAAGTTCCAGTTAACCCAGTCGAAGGCCTTCTCGGCGTCGATGGATAGTAGGCACATAGGATGAGCCTTGGCCCTCGCCCGAGTCAGCAAAAGAACAGTCTTGTTGGTTTTGTCCCTAGCCTCTCGGCCCGACACAAAGCGTACTTGGTCCGTGTGAATTACCCCTGAAAGCAAAGGAGCCAACCTGTTAGCTAAGCTCTTAGAGAAGATTTTTACATCAGCGTTAATCAAGGAGATGGGGCGGTAGTTGGACACCTCTGAGTGGTCTTTTCCCGGTTTTGGTAAGACACTTATATGTGCCTCTAGGGACTGGGTCACAAAGGGGGAATCTTCAGCTACTCTGTTAAATACCTTCGTTAGAAAGGGGACCAGCTGGGTTCCAAAAGTTTTATAAAATGTGGAAGGGAAGCAGTCAGCGCCTGGACTTTTACCTACAGGGGATTTTTTAATAATCGATGCAATTTCATCTTCAGAGAAGTCAGAATGTAGGGTTTCTGCAGAGTCCGAGGGGATGGTTGGGAGGGTGTCCTGGTGGATATATTCGTTAATTTTCCTAGCCAGGGAGTCGGGGGGCATGTCACTCAACTGGCGTTTGATTTTATATTTGTCTTGGTAAAAGGCACGAAATGCTTCTGTTATTTTGACTGGGTCCTGGAGAAAGCCACCAGAGTTATTTCTAATTCTGGGGACTTGATTCGGTGCATTTCTTGGGTGTAAGTATCTAGCTAGAGTCCATCCGCATTTGTCTGATTGCTCATAGAGATTTCGCCTAATGCCGGCGTCACACGGGACGATCTATCGTGCGATCGCACGAGCAATTGCACCCGCCCCTATCGTTTGTGCGTCACGGGCAATTAGTTGCCCGTGGCGCACAAAGTCGTGAACCCTCGTCACACGTACTTACCTCCTGGACGACCTCGCTGTGGGCGGCGAACATCCTCTTCCTGAAGTGGGAGGGACGTTCGGCGTCACAGCGACGTCACACAGCGGCCGGCCAATAGCAGCGGAGGGGTGGAGATGAGCGGGACTAACATCCCGCCCACCTCCTTCCGCATTGCCGGTGGGACGCAGGTAAGCTGTGCTCGTCGCTCCCGTGGTGTCACACGGAGCGATGTGTGCTGCCACAGGAACGATTAACAACTGGCGCGCAGAAGGAGGACCGACTTTTTGAAAATGAATGACATGTCAACAAGCAACGATAAGGTGAGTATTTTTGCTCGATCAGTCGTTCCTAGGTGTCACACGGTATGATATGTCTAACGATGCCGGATGTGCGTCACTAACGACGTGACCCCGACGACATATCGCTCGATATATCGTACCATGTGACGCCGACATAAGTCTGAGTTTGTCTGTGGTATTTTGATCCAAAAAGACTCCTGAGTTCCTCCCTGGATCTTGTTCTCGACTCTCTCTCCCTTTTAAGCCTAGACCAGTGTTTAATTAGGAGCCCTCTGAGGACACATTTAAGAGCCTCCCACTGGACTGGCAGGGGGGTCTGATCTGAGGTGTGATTCTCTAGGAATTTGGAAATTGTGTCCTTAATTTGTGCAGCATGTAGAGTCTTTCTTCAAGAATCTGTGACCTTTTTTGAGGGGTAATGAAGCCCCGCACATTAAGAGATCCAATATTAACCTGAGCCATTGTCTGCTCTCCTAGTGGAACTTGAGCAAAGAGGGGGGGAGATAAGGAAAGTTAGATAGCCGGGAGATAATGAAAGGAGAAAAGTAAACGAAAAGAAGGCGAAAAGAAAAGAGAAAAGGAAGGGTGAGAAGGAGAGAAAAAGAAGCAAAGCGAGGTTGTAAATGTAGGATCAAAAGATGATCGACCTAAAGTAAAGTTTTTCAAGTGGGAAAATTAATTAAGGTGCCTCACAAGGGGACGCGTATTCCCAAGTTGGAGGTGAGCTTTTCACGGGGAGGCTCCCCGAGCTGCCCCAGTCAAAAAGGAGGATTATCCCAGAAAGGGATAAACAGACCCAAAATTGAAAACCTCAATCAATGTCTGTAATATCTTAACCAAGCAAAAACCCTTTTTAAACATCTTTAAACAAGTCATATCAAAATATTTAACGCTCTATGGATATGTAAGAAGGATAATATCTCAGGAGGTAATGGGGACAAGTGGAGAGGGATAAGGAGGGGAAGAGAGAGGGAGGGAGAAAAAATAAATAAATAAATTAAAAAAAAAATATATAATATGAGAAAGCGAGAGGGGGGGAAGTGGAGAGGGGGAAGATAGAGGTAGATGCTTGTGAGGGGAAGGGGAGTGTGGGGAAAGGAGGGTAGTTGTAGAGAGGGGAGGGGGGGATATAAGACCCGTATGAAAGGACCATGCACAAATTTGTATATCATATGAACATAATGTCTTGCTTGTATCCCAGAGCTCCCCAGGACTCAACGCATCTCTGGATTAAGTTCCATTATTATCGCCGTGGATGACTGGTGCCTTCATTCTTCAATCTCTTTGGGGAGGAGAGGAGCCCTCCTTCCAGAATCTTCTCTCACGTCTGCCACCCCCTGGAAAGTGCTGCGGTAGGCTTTGCATAGGTCCCATTGGGATGGAGGGCCAATACAGAATCTCGACCCTGGGAAGGTGAAGGGCCTCAGTCAGGGACCCAATGTCCTGAGGCGAATGGACCGTAAGCAGGTGACTCCTGTGTCTCACTTGTAGGCAGAATGGAAATCCCCTGCTGTATAGGACATTGCCAGATTTGAGAAGGTCCAACAACAGTTTCAACGCCCTTCTTCTCTGTAGGGTGAGACAAGAAAGATCTGGCATAATTTGGAGCGTGGTCTTGTTGTAGGATGCAGGCGTTCCCTCTCTTACTTTCAGCAGGATCGCCTCTTTCTGTAAATAGTGGTGAATGCAGCATATTACATTGTGTGGGCGGTCCGAGTCCAGAGGTCGGGGGCCCAGAGCTCTATCTAGCTCCATCTCCCTGTCCAGGGGTACCCCCAATATTTTATTAAAGATGCGTTTGAGAACATTAGGGAAGTCTTTAGAATTGATATCTTCTGGCAGGCCCCGTACCCTGAGATTGTTCCGACAGCCTCGGTTTTCTGCATCATCTATACTTTCAATTAGATAGTGTATTTGTTGAGAATGGGTCTCTAATACAACTTGTTGGGACCGGAGTTTGGTATCCATAGACTGAAGTTTGTTTTCATGAACATTAGCTTGTGATTCAATTGTCTGGACATTGGAGCGGAGGGATGATAGTTCTGCTTTGTATGCATTCTCAAGCCTGGCTATATAGGCTTCCATGTCCTCCCTGGATGGTATGGCACTGATTCGGGTCCGCAGCTCCCTCAGCTCTGCCAGGACCCCTGTGTCCAGCGTGGCCAGGACTGGTGGAACCGCTGGATCACCACAGCAGGACGGGCCCCCGTCATCCTGGATTTGTATAAGGCGTCCCCAAAAGAAGGCTGTCCTCCCATAGGGGTCTCATATGAGGTGCAAGGCAAGCCTAGGGGGGCCTCATGGTGATGTTGGGGGAAGTGGCTCAGTCTGGGAACCTGCTGGTGAGCTATGTGGCCCAGAGGTTGCAGGGGTTGCTGTATAAGAAGCCTCAAGGAGCCCCTCCTCCCCCCCCCCCCGTCATGATGGAGGATGGGACTTTCCCCTGCGTGATCCCCGACAGGCAGGTCAGGAGCAGGATCTCTAGCACCGGGTGAGCCTGCGTTCCCCACCTGTTCCTGGAGCAGCCCCAGTCTGATGGATCCTCTGGTGATGATTCCCAGGCCCTGCGATGCGGGTGAATCAGTGTGGGTGAGGAGAGAGGCCTGTTCCCTTGGGATGTCTGCGGTCATTTCATCTCGTGCCGCCGCTGCATAGATGAAGGTGGCGGGGGCCATCTTCTCTGCAGGCCTGGGAGTAGGAGCTTCAGCTTTCCCACCGAAGAAGCGCTGGATACCGCCAGATAGAGCAGGAGTTACCCGGGTAAGCTGCTTCTTATTCTTCCTCCTTCTGCTGGCGCTCATAATCCGGTGCTCGGGGCTGAATATTTTGTTTAAAGTCAGCTTATAGCTAGGGCAACCGAGGAGAAACACCTCTTCACAGCCCCATGACCAGGCTACGCCTCATGACCAGGCCACGCCCCAAGTATATCGGTTTATTACCCTGAACCTCCTAACAATAGTGTTATGCTACAGGTTGTGGGCAGAGTATTGAAGGACAATCTATACGATGATCAGAAACAAAAAAGCCTTTACCCTCTGTTTCAATAAATCTCATGCTCAAATGCCAACATTTGTTTATCCCTCCCTGTAGGATAAAAGTTGAGTACTTCTTCTTCTTTTTTTTTTTTTTTTTTTTTACAGAAAAACTGCAAATTTTATAGGTATATGAAAATAATAATTAGCCTTATTGTTGCTGGTGAATACATACAAATTGGCCAATAGGTACTCTAAGTACTGTAACTAAATTTCAATGTTTACAGATGCCAACAGGAACAAACAAACTGAGCCAGAACAGATCAAAGACAGATGGAAATAATACACGGAGCACCTCTACAAGAACAACTCAGTGATAGGGCTCGTTTCCAATTGGGTTTTGCAAGGACAAGTGCAATCCGATAAAACATGAGATTGCAGCGATTCTCGGCTTACACCCCCATACAAGTCTACGGGAGTGTGTGAAATATCGCACAGCACTCACATGTCATCCGACTGCAGTGCAATGTACGCAGAGACTAGCAGTAGAGGAGATGGGGAGAAAGTGCTCCCTCATTCTTCTACGCAGCTGTGACGCAATCGAAAGAATGGATCACAGTCACATGACCCTCGGCTTACGCTCACAGGAGAGGGTCATTAGCATATCGCTTGCTATACTTTCGCATCAGAAGCTATGCGCATATAGAGCTGTACCCATACGGTGAGAAACGGAGACTGGAATTATAGCGTACTGAACATCTTTAAAAGCTTTATCGCACAAACTACTTTTTTTTTTTTTGTCAAAAAACAAAGCACCTGGATGTGACATTGTTCCAATAGCACTATTAAGGTACCGTCACACATAACGAGATCGCTAGCGAGATCGCAGCTGAGTCACGGTTTTCGTGACACAGTAGCGATCCCGTTAGTGATCTTGTTATAACGGTCTCAGTGACTGCTGAGACCGTTATACAGGTCGCTACTGCGACCTGTATTGTTCCTGCATCGCTGGTAAGATCTGACTGTGTGACATCTCACCTGCGACCTCCCAGCGACTTACCTGCGATCCCTATCAGGTCGCATCGTTTTCGGGATCGCTGGTAAATCGTGTGTGACTGGGCCTTTAGTCTTCAGAAGCACCAGTTGATGTAATCAGTTGCCTATATCAACAGATATGGACAACTGGTAAATGGTCCAAAAGGACTAAACAAGATCCATGTTTAGTCCTATTCCAAAGGAGATACCACCTGTGATGACTCGGCACCTGTCCACTTGTGCAGGGGTTTAACTATTCTTAATTATGCCAGACATTTTGTTTCTTTGTTTGATAAATCAACAGAAGATAACCTTTGTCTCATATTAGACTGATCGAAGCCCTATTGTTTAAATGCTGATTGCCGGATAAATGTGAATTGCCTCAGCCCTTTTGACTACATAATTTAGAGGAAAATTCTGGAGTTGGCTTGAACTAGCGACCAATGAGAGAACAGCCATCTCCCACCAATCCTGTAAGACACAATGCCCTGAAATGAAATGAAACTAAGGGGTATAAAAGGGCCTTGCTCCTGTCTCCAGATTCATATTTTACAGGACTTTGGCCAAGGATCTAAAGTTACAGCTGGAGGATTACAGAACTGCTTTATTCATTCTACAGGGCTTCAGCCTAGGATCCATGGTTCCAACTGGAGGATCATAGAACTGCTTCACTGTTCAACACTCATCCCACAAATTTGCTTGGAGAACCCAGGTTGGGACAATTGTCACCTGGCTACATATCTTGCTGTGTTCTGTTAGCTTCCTAAGCTTGCTTCTATCTCCTCTTAGTGGTTGAGACTCTTGTCGCTTGTACCATCTTGTGTTCTTTCTGGGAATGTACGATATGTTTTTCCCTGTTGGTGAACCATTAAAGTCTTTACCAATGTGTGGTTTCCTCACCCTGTGTTGTGTGAGTAGTGTTCTGCCCACGGGGCGAAGTGCATTCAGTGGAAAGAGCCCTGGTCTGTGCGGTGTTTCTGAAGACAGATAGGCCAGTGGACAATAACACTCACTGAGCCTTGTGTCTCCCCACTACCAACTGTGGAAACTCTTGGGACTATTGTGCTTATACCTCATGCCAACAAAATGCTACTGATGATTCCACAAAGATGATTGCAGCCTTACTTTGACAGCGCTGCCAGAGTAACAAGCAAGATTTAGAAAAGGCAGAGAAACAAGAGATAAAATTGCTAACATTAGATGGATAATTGAAAAAGCCAAAGAAAATAACAAGGCACTCTATTTTGGCTTCATCGACTACAGCAAAGCCTTTGACTTTTGATCACCAGAAATCTTGGAATACCATGAAGGATATGGGTGTGGCAAACCATCTGATCAGCCTCATTAGGAAGCTTTACATCGACCAAGAAACAGTCCAAACTGAACACTGTGACATGACATGGTTCAAAGTAGAACGAAGCGTCACACAAGGCTGCATCCTGTCACCACTTTTCTTCAATTTATATGCAGAAGCTATTTTCAGGAAGGCTGGAAAATCAAAATTGCTGAATGAATCAACAATCTTACATGCGCAGGTGATACAACATTGATAGCAACAAGTACAGACGGTATGAAGAACTAATTACCGATTTATCTATATTGACAGCTCAAACATGGGACTCCTACACAATACAAAGAAAAATTATTAATTACTGCTAGGTCCAATCGGGACACATATAAGATGGACAGCGACGAACTGGAAGTTGTATCGGCCTACTTGGATCAATGATCACTCAAGATACAGTGATGATACCGGAAGTCAATAGCAAAATAGAGAAGGGCAAATCAGCAATGATGTCACTGGACAAGGTCCTCAAATCTACAAACATTTCACTGGTGAGAAAGACAGGACTCAAACAGTCCTGTCTTTTCTAGTAACATGGATGCGAAACCTGGATGATAACTTAACAAGACAGATGAAAATCAATGCATTTAAAATGTGGTGCTGGAGAAAAATGTGTTTCAATATCATGGATGGCAAGAAGAAGAAACAGATCAATTTTGGAACCAGTCACTCAAAGGAAGGATCACTAAGATAGCACTTGCCTACTTTGGATGCATCATACAAAGAGAGCAATCACTGGAGAAGGACATCATGGTCGGAAGAATAGAAGTAATAAGATGAAGAAAGACCAGCAACTCCAATGGTTTGATACAATCCAGAAAACAGCAAAGGCCCTGGTTGAACTATCTAGGCTTGCACAAGATCAATCTTCCTACCGAGAATTCATGTCGCCATGTCTTGAGATCGAGTTGTAGGCCGTTGACTAAGTGTATATAGCAATAATGCAGTTTATTTTGTATATTTTATTTAATTTATTGCTTTCTTGGCATTGTTAAACTATGGAGTGTAAGTATTCACCTACTTTTGCAATGTGCTACTTTCGTATATTTAATGTTTGCATATAGTTTTAGCAGTATGCTGCTGTATATTGGTTTGTATATATGATATGGGACAAAGGACAAGTATGTCAGTTCAATAAAGTAAAGATTACACTCTTCCCCTTCTAATCTGGGGAAAAAAGCAATACACAAATAACATAGGTTTGAACTGTAGATAATATAATTTGTCGGTTTTGCCTGTAACTGTCTTCTTCCTAAATGTTTTGTCCACATCCCTGCCATAATTTTGACCTTTTTCTACTCTGGTTCTACTCGGGTTCTAGGCCTCAAGTTCCTGTGTGAGCTACTACGAAAGTATATTTCAGAATAAACATACCTGACCCAACTGGTTCCTGTGCAGACTAAGGTTCCTAGCTGCACAGTAACTAGTGCAGGCTGGAAAAACCCTATCCACAGTGGACAACAAGAAGATAACTCGGACTTTCCTTTCTAATTGCCTGTCGAGTGAAAATCATACCTCCTTAGCAACTTAGGGAAAGGATGAGAGCACGAAAACCCTGAATCAGGATGGCATGCAAAGATAGAAAGTATCCCTGAGTGATAAAATAAGAAACCATGATGAAAAAAATTGAAGTACCACTGATAGAACGAAAAGCCTTCTACGTGTAGAAAGGAGTAGGAAAGATATAAGAAACAGCAGGTATAGTACCCTAGCAGATCTCAATCTGACTTGCAGAAATCGAACAGCAGTATGGCTATAAGGCTGGGGCCACATGGGGACTACTGCGATCCTCGCATGACACTTGGCTCACGCTGGCAGCACAGCGGGAGCCGAGTGTCATTACGACCGAGGTCCGATCATGCGATTTGGACCACAGCTGCGGGGGGCGGGCCGGCACTGAGGAGGGGAGGGCCAGCGCTGAGGAGAGGGAGGGATTTATCTCCCTCTCTCCTCCGTTGCCGGCTATTGCCATTCTCGCTCTGCACTGGCGTGCAGTGTGATTTTTTTCTCAACCCATAGATGTGAATGAGTGCAAGAGAAACAAGGATCGCATTTCACCCACAGCATGCTGTGACTGTTTTTTCGGTCTGATTAGGGCTGAGAAATTAATCACTCATGGGTTCTGGCACATAGGTAAATATTGGTCCGAGTGGAATGCGATGTTTTATCACATTCCACTCGCTCTGATTTTCATGCCATGTGTCTAAAGGTGGTGTCACACACAGCGACGACGACAACGACGTCGCTACGTCACCATTTTCTGTGACGTTGCAGCGACGTCCCGTTGCTGTCGCTGTGTGTGACATCCAGCAACGAGCTGGCCCCTGCTGTGAGGTTGTTGCTCGTTGCTGAATGTCCTTCATTTTTTCGTCGTCGCTCTCCCGCTGTGAAGCACACATCGCTGTGTGTGACAGCGAGAGAGCGACGAAATGAAGCGAGCATTGAGCAGGAGCCAGCGTCTGGCAGCTGCGGAAAGCTGTAACCACTGTAAACATCGGGTAACCAAGGGAAGACCTTTCCCTGGTTACCCGATATTTACCTTCGTTACCAGCCTCCGCCGCTCTTGCTGCTAGTGCCGGCTCCTGCTCTGTGCACATGTAGCTGCAGTACACATCGTGTAATTAACCCTATGTGTACTGTAGCTAGGAGAGCAAGGAGCCAGCGCTAAGCAGTGTGCGCGGCTCCCTGCTCTCTGCACTGTGACATGTAGCTGCAGTACACATCGGGTTAATTAACCCGATGTGTACTGTAGCTAGGAGAGCAAGGAGCCAGCGCTAAGCAGTGTGCGCGGCTCCCTGCTCTCTGCACATGTAGCGACGTTATGATCGCTGCTGCGTCGCTGTGTTTGACAGCTAAGCAGCGATCATAACAGCGACTTACAAGGTCGCTGTTACGTCACAGAAAATGGTGACGTAACAGCGATGTCGCTATGTGTGAACCCAGCTTTAGCCTAACTCCTGGAAAAATCCACAAAGAATATCACAAGCAGGAAAGCTCAGCCAGGGGAAGGTTTAAATAGTTGCACCCAAAAGGTGATTAGGCAGACAAAATTAACAACTGAAAACATCTTTGTCATTCTTCTTTTGGACAAAAGTTAACAGTAAAAACCCGGATAGAAACAGAAGCCACTATGGCTCAGTTGTTAATTTTTGAATCCCGATGCATGACATCTACATTCTGTAGTTGACTTGTTTATTTTTTTAGTAAAAAAATTGTCATTTGTTATAGGAGATTATGAATGCCTGAGGCTGTCCACTTTAAGTCAGGAGACCTGTCCATACGTCACACTCCTAGTAAACTGTGTGAACTTGGCCTTAATATCAGATTTACACTGGTTTTTAGAGAAAAAGATAATTAGATTAAAGGGGTATTCCCATCTCCAAGATCCTATCCTAGTTTGTAGTAGGTGTAATAAGAATAATAGCAAATACCTCAAATTAGCTCATCCAGAAAGCTATACTACATTTCTATGTTACTTACCCTATCTGCAGGGCATTACAGTAGCTTAGATATCCATAGTTATTACCAATAGCATCTGTCACTATATGCGTGGTGTTATTATTATTATTATTATTATTATTATTATTATTATTATTATTACACTTACTACATATTGTTATACGATCTTGGCAATGGAAATAACCCTTTAATG
This sequence comes from Anomaloglossus baeobatrachus, assembly GCF_048569485.1. Lineage (NCBI taxonomy): Eukaryota > Metazoa > Chordata > Amphibia > Anura > Aromobatidae > Anomaloglossus > Anomaloglossus baeobatrachus. The sequence goes on along the minus strand of NC_134358.1, from coordinate 159,514,757 downwards.
CAATCAAGTTAATTTTGGTTATCTAAAATGCTTATGATTACCATTTTATTTAGTATACAGAAATTTTTATAATTTGCAGGCAAAAAGTAGTGGTGTTGCAGGGGTTTAAAGTTCTGTACCACGTCATAATTTCAAAATTGTTCATTATTATTAGTCTTAAGAAAACTAGCATAAATGAGTTTGACTGTTTGTAGGCACTGTTGTAACATGGATATGCAAACCGTATCCAAGCAGTGGGATGTCTACTGATGCCCCCTCATCAATGACTAGAATTAAGGCTGGTCATACACATTAGATGGCTGTTGGCTAAACGACCCTTTGGCCGATAGCTATCTGAGCCGTCTCTCCCATGTACAGAAGCTTGCTTAACAAAGCACTCCTTTGTTCTCTATGAGAAAGCTGCCAACTGACACATCGGTTGGTGGCTTATATCTGGGAGAACAGTGCCATTGGAAGTATGGAATTGGATAGCCACGATTGACATCGGTCCCAGCATTTCTTCTGCCAATCAATGATAACAATTTTACAAGAGTGCTGTTTCACTTTGGTAAAAGCCAATCATAATCAACAATAGACAGGATGGTTGTTAACTAATAATGATCCTCTTGACTGATCTGCTCAGCTTTTTCTGGAAGTGATACTACCTTTTTATGGTTTATTTCCTAAATCATGAAATATCACTCCCACCTTTTTGGTCGACATTAGTTTTTAAACATGGCCAATAATACCAGCTTTGCTTAAGACACCAATATAATGTTTAGAGCATTTGGCAGTCCTGGTAGTTAAGTTTCCAAAAATAAAAAAAAAAAGAAAACTCGTTGATGCTTAAAATGACTCTTCCGGAGTTGCATATGGAAGACTTTTGTATCAAAATGCAATGGATATTACAGAAGGCCTTAGCTCTAACTGTACCAGAATGATGCCTTCATTATAAAGCAGCTCATGGTTTCGTTTATTTGATATAAACTTGTTTTTTTATGGTGTATATCAAAGGATAAATAACATTTCGTGTTAAATGGTTTGGGAGGTAGTCAGATTTCACCCTGTGTTCTGGCACGAGATTAGAGCAGGATTTAGACACTCTTAATTGTAGCTATTACTGCAGTGGGCTAAGAGGCTGGTATGAGGCAAAGGAGAGCATTTCTTCCTCGGGCAATATTAAAGAAGCCAATTAAAATCCGGAACACATACAATTAGCTCTGGTGGAGGCCGAATAGTGCCATATGAACAGCAATGTAAATAATCTCAAATAACTCGAGTGACAAGAGGCCAGCATTAATTCAGTCAAGTGGCATTTTGTCCTTGGGTAACTGCCAGTAAAACTGGTTTGTTCTAGCAGATCCACGTGAAACATGAATTAACCAGTGTATTTCTGCTATAATGGGCTTTTTTTTTATATATGTACATCATTTCACTTGAGATATAAAAATCCCCCACCCTTGTGTTGCCTTAGAAAACGCTGTACAAGTCCAAAAATAAATGAAATCTTAACTTACGATATATTAACTAATTTTTAGAAATTGGCCTTGTCTTTAGTAAGCAAAGTAATGATAGCAGAGTAGATATAAATGTCTAGTAAAGTCATAGTAGTGGTCTATTAAAAAAAAAAAAACATTTACAATACCTGAAGAGTTGATGTGTGATTTCTTGAGCTGGGAAGGCAGCACTACTGAGACAATCTGATGACAACATTCTGATGTCAGGAATGTGATTTTTTTTATTTTTTTTTTTGTTCCGGAAAGTTTTTGCAGGTTGAAATTGACGACTAGGTCTGAGTTTTACATGGTTGAGTAGCGGCAGTCATCAGTGCAGATGTATGGCCATATGATGTGTTTTGCATCAGAACAAAATCTGCATAACAACTCTGTATCGGAAAAAAATTGTAAAGTGCAACCTTTAGTTTTGTGCTTGTAACCTCTGCCAAAAGCCCTAACAGCAGGTTCACCCTACTTTTTCAATTTGCATGTACCATGCTAAACACAGATCTGATGCAAAACAAAGCTGAAAGGGATTATCTGGGACTATTTTGTTTTTCTATGGGTCTAACAACTAATAGGTATTTGTTGAGCACCTGCCCGTTCTGTCTGACAGCCATTGGCTTAGAACGGTGAGAGTGCTTCTGTCGGCAATTCTGCGTCTTCCTCGGATGTCAGATCAACAGAGCAGCTTCTTCTCTTCTGCTGTCCTCTGTAGATGGAGCATGATTGCAGATGTCATGTTGATTAATAGTTGCCAATTCCCTAACTGTGGGGAGCTAGTTGTCAATCAGCATGATGTTGGCAGTCATGTCACATCAACGGAGCAGCCATGAAGATGTGAGGTCAAATCTTGCAGCAGAATCTGTGAGGAGCAGTCCGTGTCCTCTCTGAGCTGACACGCGGCAGAACAACAAGATAGTTGCAAACTAAGTACCTGTCAGTTTTTAGCCCAATGAGAAAAAATTAAATTTATGCCTGATAACTCCTTTAATAGTCGAACAACTTGGGATTTGTGAAACGTACCTTAAATAAAAAATTTAACGCCAAGGGTATGTATATAATAAATATATAAAACAGACCAAAAGTTTGGATACACCTTCTCATTCAAAGAGTTTTCCTTATTTTCATGACCTGAAAATTGTAGATTCACATTGAAGGCAACAAAACTATGAATTAACACATGTGGAATGAAGTACTTAACAAAAAAGTGTGATACAACTGAAAATATGTCTTATATTCTAGGTTCTTCAAAGTAGCCACCTTTTGCTTTGATTACTGCTTTGCACACTCTTGGCATTCTCTTGATGAGCTTCAAGTGGTAGTCACCGGAAATAGTCTTCCAACAGTCTTGAAGGAGTTCCCAAAGAAGCTTAGCACTTGTTGACCCTTTTGCCTTAACTCTGCGGTCCAGCTCACCCCAAACCATCTCGATTGGGTTCAGGTCTGGTGACTGTGGAGGCCAGGTCATTTGGCATAGCACCCCATCACTATCCTTCTTAGTCAGATAGCCCTTACACAGCCTGGAGGTGTGTTTTAAGTCATTGTCTTGTTGAAAAATAAATGATGGTTCAACTAAACACAAACCAGATGGAATGCCATGCCGCTGCAAGATGCTGTGGTAGCCATGCTGGTTCAGTATGCCTTCAATTTTGAATAAATCCCGACTGTGTCACCAGCAAAGCACCTCCACACCATCACACCTTCTCCTCCATGCTTCACGGTGGGAACCAGGCATGTAGAGTCCATCCGTTCACCTTTTCTGAATCAAAGACACGGTGGTTGGATCCAAAGATCTCAAATTTGGACTCATCAGACCAAAGCACAGATTTCCACTGGTCTAATGTCCATTCCTTGTGGTCTTTAACCCAAACAAGTCTTTTCTGCTTGTTAACTGTCCTTGGCAGTGACTTCCTAGCAGCTATTTTACCATGAAGGCCTGCTGCACAGTCTCCTCTTAACAGTTGTTGTAGAGATGTCTGCTGCTAGAACTCTGTGTGGTATTGACCTGGTCTCTAATCTCAGCTGGTGTTAACCTGCGATTTCTGAGGCTGGTGACTCAAATAAACTTTTCCTCCGCAGCAGAGGTGACTCTTGGACTTCCTTTCCTGGGGCTGTCCTCATGTGAGCCAGTCTCTTTGTAGAGTTTGTTTTTTGCCACTGCACTTGAACACTTTCAAAGTTTTCCCAATTTTTCGGACTGACTGACCTTCATTTCTTAAAGTAATGATGGCCACTAATTTTTCTTTACTTAGCTGCTTTTTTTCTTGCCATAATACAAATTCTAACAGTCTATTCAGTAGGACTATCAGCTGTGTATCCACCAGACTTCTGCACAACACAACTGATGGTCCCAACCCCATTTATAAGGCAAGAAATCCCACTTATTAAACTTGACAGGGCACACCTGTGAAGTGAAAACCATTTTCGGTGACTACCTCTTGAAGCTCATCAAGAAAATGCCAAGAGTGTGCAAAGCAGTAATCAAAGCAAAAGGTGGCTACCTTGAGGAACCTAAAATATGACATATTTTCAGATGTTTCACAATTTTTTGTTAAGTATTTCATTCCACATGTGTTAATTCATAGAGTTGATGCCTTCAATGTGAATCTACAATTTTCAGAGTGATGAAAATAAAGAAAACTCTTTGAATGAGAAGGTGTGTCCAAACCTTTGGTCTGTACTGTATATACTGTGGGTTAAAAAAAATAGTCACCCAATGTCGAGAGAAAAATTATGTAATCCCCTTGAAATAGTCTCAAAATACAAATTGCTGTTCTGGTGATCACAGGTAGTCACAGTGCAGAGGGAACTACCCTATTCTTATTAGCACAAGGAAGTACAAGAAGCAATGGGTTGAAACTTAAAGGAAGGAGATTCTTTGGCTAGAGTAATATCGGATCATAGTCCAATACTGGTATCTATTAAAAAAACGGGGAGTAGGGGAGAGGCTAACAAGAGAATGGAAGCTACATCCGGTTTGGATAAAAAGTATTGACATGGACGGTATAGCCAGTGAGTTTCTGGAATATTTTACCCTTAATAGAGGTAGTGCGGATCCATTGGTAGTTTGGGACGTCATGAAGGCATACCTGAGAGGCCTTTTATTTAGAGACGTTTGCCGGTGTAAGTCTCGTAGTAGACAGGGGGAAATTGATTGCTTAGAGGCCTTGAAAGGAGCAGAAGCAGAGATGGTAACACAGCCCACACCAGAGAATAGGCAGAAGCTAAAAGCAGCTCAGGAAGAAGTTAATAAGGTGCTATTGGGGAAAGTACCTAGGAAGCAGGCTTTTCAAAAAGAGAACTTTTATGCGGAGGATGAAAAGGTGGGACATCTGTTATTGGTGGTGACGGCAGCTCAGAGACAATCATCCCTTGTGCATTGCATTCGCACCACAACGGGAGAGTTGGTTACGGAGGGGGTAGATATTCTGGACACGTTCTCAGCCTTTTATGAGGAATTATATTCTACTAGAGGGGATACGAGACACAGCAACCTAGAGGCTTTCTTAGGTACAATGACATTACCCAAAATTACAGAGACAGAGAAACACAGTCTAGAGGGCCCTATCACACTTGAGGAGATGGAGAAAGCTTTGCATGGCATGGCAAATGAAAAAGCCCCGGGGGTAGATGGTCTGCCGGTGGAGGTATACAAATCTCTGGAAGAAATACTCTTACCCAATTTGCTGAGTGTCCTGGAGGAGGCAAGGGAGTGGGGAACACTGCCAGCATCTATGAGGGAGGCGATAATAACAGTAATACCTAAAGAGGATAAGAATTCAAAACTCCCCGAATCATACAGGCCAATCTCACTGTTAACGACGGATGTAAAAATTTTGGCCCAAGTACTCTCTAATCAATTAACAGAAGTGATATCTACCCTAATCCACCAGGATCAGTCGGGTTTTATGCCTAATAGATCCACGGCAAAAAATATACGAAGATTATACCTTAACATGTAACTGCCAGTGGACAATCCGGGACAGAGAGTAATAGCTTCATTAGATGCTCATAAAGCATTTGACAGTGTGGAATGGGGATATCTGTGGGGAGTGCTAAGACATATGGGATTTGGCCCTAATTTTATATCCTGGATACAGCTGTTATATACTAGACCAGTAGCTAAAGTGAGGATTAATAGAATGTTGTCACACACGGATTTACAAATGGGTACTCGCCAAGGATGTCCGCTCTTGCCTCTCCTTTTTGCTCTGGCAGTGGAACCACTGGCGGCTGCTATACGGCAGAACAGAGATATAAAGGCATTTGTATATGGCCATCTAGAAGAGAAGATAGCCCTCTATGCAGACGACATTCTATTGTTTCTGGGAGACCCAGGGGCATCGATGAGCTGTGCCATGCAGGTGATTGAGCGGTACGGGGGGGATCTCTGGACTGACTATCAATTGGACCAAATCGAATCTGTTTCAGGTAGACGTGGGAGTGGATAGATCGATCCTGGGTGATGAGGTCAACAGACTGCGGGTTGTGTACCAGTTTAGATATCTGGGCATTCAGGTAGCCATGCCAATTGGGAACTACATTACTATTAATCTAGTCCCTTTGCTGAAGCAACTGCGAAGCAAGATAACTGCTTGGAATAAGCTTTATTTATCAGTAATAGGACGGATTAATCTTATTAAAATGGTGCTTATGCCCAAGATACTCTGTGTTGCACAATTTTCATGTTTGGATCCCTCAGAGTCCCTTTAAGGAGATTGACTCCATGTTCCGTACTCTAATATGGAAGAACAAACAAGCCAGACTTAAGCTGGTGTCACACTAAACGACAGCGACAACGACGTCGCTGTTACGTCACCATTTTCGGTGACGTAACAGCGACCTTGTAAGTCGCTGTTATGATCGCTGCTTAGCTGTCAAACACAGCAGAAGCAGCGATCATAAGGTCGCTGTGCTACATGTGCAGAGAGCAGGGAGCCTCGCTTAGCGCTGGCTCCTTGCTCTCCTGCAGCACACATCGGGTTAATTAACCCGATGTGTGCTGCAGCTACATGTCACAGTTCAGAGAGCAGGGAGCCGCGCTTAGCGCTGGCTCCTTGCTCTCCTGCAGCACACATCGGGTTAATTAACCCGATGTGTGCTGCATCTACATGTCACAGTTCAGAGAGCAGGGAGCCGCGCTTAGCGCTGGCTCCTTGCTCTCCTTGCTACAGTATGCATCGGGTTAATTACCCGATGCATACTGCAGCCACATGTCACAGTGCAGGAGCCGGCGCTGGCAGCAAGAGCGGAGGCTGGTAACCAGCGTAAACATCGGGTAACCAGGGAAAGGTCTTCCCTTGGTTACCCGATGTTTACGCTGGTTACAGCTTACCGCAGCTGCCAGTGCCGGCTCCTGATCGCTTCATTTCGTCGCTCTCTCGCTGTCACACACAGCGATGTGTGTGTCACAGCGGGAGAGTGACGACCAAAAAATGAAGCTGGACATTCAGCAACGACCGGCGACCTCACAGCAGGGGCCAGGTCGTTGCTGGATGTCACACACAGCGACAGCGACGGGACGTCGCTGCAACGTCACAGAAAATGGTGACGTAGCAGCGACGTCGTTGTCGTCGTCGTTATGTGTGACACCAGCTTTAAACTCGAGACGCTACAGAGACCGAAGGACGAGGGGGGCTAGCACTACCCAATCTGGGAATATATTATCTGGCAGCTCAGAGTCAACATTTCAGGCGATGGGCAGATTTAGGGGTGGTAGACCCACCATCCAGACTGTTAGGGCATGTACTGAATCGGAAACCATTAGTGTTCGGACTGGAGGACAAATCATTTGGGAGAATAGGAAAAACGAGCCCCACGCTTAGCCTGATGAATAGAATCTGGAGGAAGATCAAGCAAATAAGAGGGATTACAGCAATAACTGAATTCTCTCCATTGTGTGACAATGAAAACTGCTCTGAGATATACAAGATAGGCAAAATTAAGGAATGGGCACGTAAAGGTATATGGTATATGGGGCAAATTCTTAGCAAGGGACGTCTGAAATCGTTTACACAAATACAGGATGAGTTTGGGATATCCCCACTTGGGTGGTACCAGTACAAACGGTTGGTACATGCAGTGGTGGCTCAGGGGGTTAAGCAATCATTGCTGGTGCAGGCAGACCTAGTACTGAAGTTTTTTTATTATAGTACAGTTGGAATAAATTTGTGAATTTTCACTTTTTATATGATGCATGCCAATTTCAGATCGTGCTGGTTCCCTTTTTTTCTCTGTTTTGACCGTAGTTATGCTACAAATCTGGTGTCTGACCAGCACCATACCATGCACGCCTGATTTTGGTTTGCAATATATTCCTCCTGTTGGTAGCTGTTCAGACTCAGTTACCTCACCCCTTTCCACAGGCAATGCTAATTAAGCACCATTCTTGGATCTGGTCCGCCTTTATCAATGGTTGCTGTTTGACACTGGGAGGATCAGTTCTGATATAGTCCTGGTATGTGTAGGGCTTGCTCCACATGCTGGGACCTGGGCTGGTCTCTATCCACAAGTGCCTTTTTTGCAACATGGAAGCGGCTATATACAGGTTGCAGGTATGTGTGCTCCATTATGGTTCTGCTTTTAACTTTATCTAGGAGGCCGCATGGCACATGAAATACAGAATGTAGAGTAGGACCCCCCTATTGAGATTTGCCGTGACGTTGGCAGGGGTGGCTCAAAAAATTGATCAATTATTTGCTAAAAATCTCTTTTTTTTTTATTATAGTACAGTTGGAATAAATTTGTGAATTTTCACTTTTTATATGATGCATGCCAATTTCAGATCGTGCTGGTTCCCTTTTTTTCTTTTTTTTCTTTTTTTTTTACTGAAGTGTGTGTAGTAGTGGACCCACAAGAGGAATCATATCTACTATATATAGGGACCTACTGCATATATATTTGCTTGATTACCCTGTAAACACTAGGACTAAATGGGAGGCAGAGATAGACGGGATCACTGATGAGGTATGGGATAGTGTTTTGGAATACATACCGAAATTATCAATGAGTGAACCAGCAAGCTTATCCCACCTCTACGTGGTGCATAGGGCATATAGATCCCCACTAATTATGTGTAAAATGGGATTGAAGAGTAACTGCGACTGTCCTAGATGTAACGGAGAAGGTGCCGGCATTTTTCACATGATGTGGATGTGCCCCAGGTTGGCATCCTTTTGGATACATGTAATAGAATAGAAGGAGCTTATAGATGCAAAACTTCCCAGACAACCCCTGGTATGTCTTCTAGGTTACATGGAAGAAATTAGAGTAGACAACAATTTTAAAATAGTGATAGCCAGACTGCTGTATGCAGCAAGGAAAGTAATTGCCAAACACTGGATGCGGGGGGATGCACCGACTAGAGGAGAATTTGTCGCATATGTTAATCATATTGTTTGAATGGAGAGAAGCATATATGGGAAAAGGAAACAACTTGCACTTTTAGATTGTGGAATCCGTGGTTGCAATATGGATAGATATTCGAGTTGGGAGATGTTGGACTATGGGCAGAGATAGTTAGTTCTATACATTCCAATATATGCTATTGAAGGGTTAAAATGTAGAATCTTTGTTATTGATATGGGTAATATTTACGCTGAGGGGGGAGGGGAAGGGGATGTTGGGGAGGGAAAGTTTATAGTTCTGCTCGTTATTGCTGAAAATATAATATTTTTTGTATACTTGGTGAGAAATAAAAATTTATCTGATTTAAAAAAAAAAAGGAAGGAGATTCAAATTAGACATTAGGAAAAACTTTCTGGCAGTCAGGGAGTGGAACAGGCTACCATGGGAGGTAGGGAGCTTTCCATAAATGGAAATCTTCAAGCGAAAACTGGATAAACATATAGCTGGGATGATTTAGTAAAACCTGCACTCGCAGGGGGTTGGACCTGATGGCCCTTGAGGTCCCTTGAAACTCTACGATTCTATGATTCTATGATGGTGACTGGGAAAAGCGTGTTCTCTCGGTCTCCATCTGGCAGGTATGTGTGTGTGTGCACAAATGTAGTGTTAACCTAGCTCTTATGATGGCTTTGTTTCCCAAAGAGTGAAATGTTCACACAAAGTTTATTGTATTTTTCTAACTGGAAAATCTTTATAGACTTTTTTTTTTCTAACTCGTTTTATTTCATTGGTGAAATTTAGAGCTTTTGTTGTCAGTTCTGGAGTAGCACTTTAAATCTAGGTCTCCTATCCCCGTTCTTATATGTTCCCACCGATGTTTTCACCTTTATTTCAGTGCCAATCATGTCCCGCGGTGCCATCTTGTGTCTGTAACTTCAGACTGGCCAGAAGTTGTCACAAGTTGTCGATGCTGTAAACTGTGAGCCCTCGTTGGCAGGGTCCTCTCTCTTCCTGTACCAGTCTGTGCCTTGTATTGATCATGATTATTATACACTGTGTGCAGAATTATTAGGCAAATGAGTATTTTGATCACATGATACTTTTTATACATGTTGTCCTACTCCAAGCTGTATAGGCTTGAGAGCCAACTACCAATTAAGTAAATCAAGTGATGTGCATCTCTGTAATGAGGGGGGGTGTTGTGTAATGACATCAACACCCTATATAAGGTGTGCTTAATTATTAGGCAACTAACTTTCCTTTGGCAAAATGCGTCAGAACAGAAATTTGACGGGCTCTGAAAAGTCCAAAATTGTGAGATGTCTTGCAGAGGGATGCAGCAGTCTTGAAATTGCCAAACCTTTGAAGCGTGATAACCAAACAATCAAGTGTTTAATTGCAAATAGCCAACAGGGTTGCAACAAGCGCGTTGGACAAAAAAGGCGCAAAATAATTGCCCACGAATTGAGGAAAATCACGCGTGAAGCTGCCAAGATGCCATTTGCCACCAGTTTGGCCATATTTCAGAGCTGCAACATTACTGGAGTATCAAAAAGCACAAGGTGTGCCATACTCAGGGACATAGCCAAGGTAAGGAAGGCTGGAAAACGACCACCTTTGAACAAGAACCGTAATATAAAACATCAAGACTGGGCCAAGAAATATCTTAAGACTGATTTTTCAAATGTTTTATGGACTTTTGAAATGAGAGTGACTCTTGATGGGCCAGATGGATGGGCCAGAGGCTGGATCAGTAAAGGGCAGCGAGCTCCACTCCAACTCAGACGCCAGCAAGGTGGAGGTGGGGTACTGGTATGGGCTGGTATCATCAAAGATGAACTTGTGGGACCTTTTTGGGTTGAGGATGGAGTGAAGCTCAACTCCCAGACCTACTGCCAGTTTCTGAAAGGCAACTTCTTCAAGCAGTGGTACAGGAAGAAGTCGGTATCATTCAAGAAAAACATGATTTTCATGCAGGGCAATGCTCCATCACATACATCCAACTACTCCACAGCGTGACTGGCCAGTAAAGGTATGTACTATAAAAGTATATATAAAGTATATACAAGGATGGGGGACAAAGAGTCAAGCATGGGATGGGAAAGCTGGGTGAATAAGGCTCTTTCCCTCAGCACCCAGCTTTTCAATACTCTGCTAAACATCTTTCTCTCAGCATCCAGCTTTTCAATGCTCTGCTATCAAGGGAAAGCTGGGTGCTGAGGTAAAGATGTATAAAAGAGCATGGGAAAGCTGCATACTGAGGGAAAGATGTACAGCAGAGCATGGGGAAGTTGGATGCTGAGGGCAAGATGTATAGCAAAGCATGGAAAAGCAGGGTGCTGAGGACAAGATGGATATCAGAACATAGGAAAGCTGGATGCTGATGGAGGAATATCGGAGCATGGGAAAGATATGTACTGAGAGAGAGCAGAGTGTCGATGTCATTAGTCGGTGTAATTATCCCATACCTAGAGTATCTGTGTAAGGGGGCCCAGGTCCAAATTTTGCATCGGTGTCCTTCGAACTCTAGTTATGCCACTGAGAAGAGGTTCATGTTCACTTAACCTCCAAACAAAAAAATAGCTCAGAATAGCCTCTTACATTTCACCAGCATTTACCTTAGCGCTACTAAAAAAAAGCCATTATCTCCCAATTTGAGCAAGTAAAGCCTGCTTTACATGTTACGATTTTGCATACGATATCGTATGCGATCGTTACCGCCCCCATCGTATGTGCGGCACGTTCAATTTTGTTGAATGTGCCGCACAAACGATTAACCCCAGTCACACGTACTTACCCGTCCATACGACCTCGATGTGGGCGGCGAATGTCCACTTCCTGGAGTGGGAGGGACGTTCGGCGTCATGCGGCAGCCGGCCAATACAAGCGGAGGGGCGGAGATGAGCGGGACGTAAACATCCCGCCCATCTCCTTCCTTCCGCATTGCTGGCCGGGAGCCGCAGGACGCAGGTAAGATATGTTCATCATTCCCGGGGTGTCACACACTGCGATGTGTGCTACCCCGGGTACAATGAACAACCTGACGTTCAATTTATGAGGAATGAACGGCGTGCGTGCGATGAACGTTTTACCGTTCATTCGCAATCGCGCATAGCTGTTACACACTAGAATGTACCTTACGATGCCGAATGTGCGTCACTTACGACGTGACCCCGCCGACGCATCGTAAGATATATTGTAGTGTGTAAAGCGGGCTTAAATAGCATTAATACAGAACCACAATTGAGAGAACACAGATTAAATGAAATGCAGCCTATATTAATTGAAAGGGCACACTCTAGTAATGTACTTAGAGTGCAAGAACCCATGTCCTAATTGCGATTATACAAACCATACAGCATTTGAATATACAGATCATCCATTTTCGTATAGGATAACATTAGGATTTTGTATTGATTCACCTTTTTACAATGTGCAAATTAAAGTTATTGCCACCTTATTCCAAATGGGCCACCACAGCTGAGTGGGAATTCTATCCCCAAGAATGACTGCCACTTAACCATATGAGTGGTTAACCTAAAAAGCCCCCAGTTAAGTGCTCAACATGTTATAAATATCAGAAATCAGACCTTTCGTAGAAGGTCTTCTTCTACACAATCTTTCAAACTCAGTTGGTTGAGAGACTCCTGTGGAACCAAAAATAGAGAACTTTGATTTAATATAATCCAAAAGTGTGAATTTCCAAGGTGTCTCCTTCAACCAAATTAGCAAACCTAAACAACCCATCAGAGATCCATGGATGAACCACGCAAGATTCTATATTATTCAGAATCCTAGGTTGATAGATGAATGATGTCATTAGCGACTTTAGGGACCTAAACCCAAACCTACTCAAGCACGAGCACCAGATATCCCTAGTGAACTAAATAGAGCCTAATAAAGGTGATGACAGCTTGATGTGGCAACTGGACCACAGGACGGAATTCGGAGGGATGGGGGCCAACCATAATTTCTCAATCTCCATCCACTTGATATCAACGAAGCCAACGATGAAGTCCTACTTAGGTGTGTAGCCCAGTAATACTTTAGTGTGGTTTAGAACTGAGAGGCCTCCCTGTGATTTGTGGGGCATGAGAATTTACCTAGAGAGTCTGTAGCATTTATCATTCCATATGAATCTCGTTATACTTGCTTGAAGTGATTTGAGTTCACATAAGGGCAGCTTTACAGGGACAATCTCAAAGTATTACGTTAGTTTAGGGAGCAGAGTCATTTGCTCAGCTGCTATATCAAATTTAATGAGACCTCCATTTAGCTAACATATTCTTCAGGTCTCAAAAAGAGAACAGGTAATTGCTAGAATACAAGGTGTTCTAGGAAGAGGTTGACACCCAGATATTTAATTGCATCTAATTTCCATTCGAGCTTGTAGTTTGTTTTAAGGTAATGCAATACATCAGGGTGGGTTATTCAACAGATGTGCCTCTGTCTTTGAAGCTTTCATCTTATACCCTGACAAGGGCCCATACTCTCTAATGCGGGCGTCACACGGTACGATATATCGGGCAATATGTCGTCGGGGTCACGTCGTTAGTGACGCACATCCGGCATCATCAGACATATCGTACCGTGTGACACCTTGGAATGACTGTGAACGAGCAAAAATACTCCCCTTATCGTTGCTCATTGACATGTCGTTCATTTTCAAAAAGTCGTTCCTTCTTCTGTGCTCCACGGGAACGACGAACACAGCTTACCTTATTTACATCCTGCTCATCTCTGCCCTCCGCTGCTATTGGCCGGCGGCTGTGTGACGTCGCTGTGACGCCGAACGTTTCTCCCCCTTCAGGAAGAGGATGTTCGTCGCCCGCAGCGACTTCGTCCGGCAGGTAAGTACGTGTGACGGGGGTAAACGACTTTGTGCGCCACTGGCAACAAATTGCCCGTGACGCACAAACGACGGGGGCGGGTGCGATCGCTTATGCGAGCGCACGATTTATCGTCCCGTGCGACGCCCGCATAAGGGCTTCTTTCAGATTGGGCAATGTAATTTGACGTTTGATGAGGGTTAACAGAACATAATCTGCAAATAGAGAAATTGTAAACATTTTTTCTGTTACATCAACCCCCTGAAATGTCATGATTTTGACGAATGACCTCTGCCAATGGTTGAATGCAAATGGCAAATAATAGTGGCGATAAAAGACACACCTGTCTTGTTCCAGTTGAGATTTTAAAACTAGAGGAAATGTGGTTTAAGAATGCAGAGGGACACTTATACAGGGCTGTCAGGGCCACAAGAAATGTACCCAACATTCCAGAACCCCTCATTGTCTCAAATATAAAGGACCAAATGAGGAGGTGAAAAGCCTTCTCTGCATCCAAACTCAAAAGACGAGCTTGTTTTTTGTTTCTATTAACCAGCTCAATCAAGTGCAACACCCTACTGGTGTTGTCCCCATCCTGACAGAAAGGAATAAAGTCCACATTATTTTTATGAATTAATTGTGGTAACCAAATATTAAGTCTATTAGCCAAGAAGCTTATGTTTGTAAAGCACTATGGAATTAATGGCGCTATATAAGTAAATATAATAAGCAAGTAAAAATCTTCAGATCTGAGTTCAGGAAGGAGAGCAATTGGCCTACAATTTGAGCAATCAAGAGGGTTTCTACCAGATTTAGGAATAAGAATCAGATAGGAATGGGAGAGAATATCCGGTATGGGAGAACCCATCATAAAGGAATTAAACAATTGTGGCCATGTGGAAGGTTAATTCATCCGCAAATGTCTTATAGTACAGGTACGTCAGACCATCAGTGCCCAAGGATTTACCAAGTGGGTGGTCACCTATTGTATAAGAAACTTCCTCTATTTTAATCTGTTTGTTAAGAGAATTTACTGCTTCTATTGGAAGGACTGGGAGTCCAAGCCTAGACAAATATTTATTAAACTGGGATGTCCAACGATTGGCGTTCAAGAGTAGAAAATCTTGGCGATTTATACAGCTTATTATTGAAGCTAAAAACAATGTTTGAAATAGTAGTTTGATTATACTGAATTGTGCCATCACATCCTTAAGGGCCTAGGGAACCGAAGCTACGGAGCGTTTTTTAAGTTGACTAGCAAGTAGTGAGCTTTATTGCCCTTTTCATAGTATTTTTGCTTAGTGTATAAAAGCAATTTTTCAACCCTATTCATTGATAGGGCTTTTAGCTTATCACTTATTGCTAACACCTTCCTCAGGACCCACGGGGATGTTGATATAAATAGTTTATTTTCTATGTACTTAGCTGAGAGGAAAGTTCAGGATACAAATAATTAGCATTTCTCTTTAATCTGGACCCGTCTGCAATACAAAATCCCCTGATTACCACCTTACGAGCGTCCCACAGAACCACTGATGAAGGCACCAAGCCCATGTTGTGTTGGAAAAAAATCATTGCATTGTCTAGGTAAAGTTTTCTTTATATTAGGATCCTTAAGTAAAAAAACTAATTGAAATGCCAGTGACAAGATCGCAATGAGGGAAAGCTGAATTTCAAATCTAGAACAGTTGGCGCATGGTCCTATAATGGAATGAACGCCATCAACACCCTCCATCATTTCTATGAGCATGTTGGTAAGGAAAAAGGTCTATTCTCATGTGAGTGCAGTGGGAAGGGGAGTAGAACGAGTATGTCCTTTCCCCAGGACGATCTATTCTCCAAAGATCAAATAGGAAATTATACCTAATCAGCCTCCCAGACCAGTCAACAGTTTTTTTTCAAATTAGCAGGAGGAGGGATTCCCTCATTGAAAGCTTGTCTGATATTTCTGAAAATGGGACATTAAGGTCACCCCCTATCAAAAATGCCGAACAGGATTATTTCTGCCAAAGGGAAAAGACTTTTCGTATAAAGTGTATTTGGCTTGTGTTTGGGTAATACATATTGCATAAAGTATTAGGCTTACCCTTTAGTAGACCCCAAGAATTATAAATCTACCCTCTGTATATAAGTGGGACTAAAGGCCCTGTCACACACTGAGATAAATCTGTGGCAGATCTGTGGTAGATCTGTGGTTGCAGTCAAATTGTGGACAATCAATGCCAGATTTGTGGCTGTGTACAAATGGAACAATATGTCCATGATTTCACTGCAACCACAGATCTGCCAAAGATTTATCTCTGTGTGTGATAGGGCCTTTAAGCAGACTTTACACACTACAATATATCTTATGATGTGTCGGCGGGGTCACGTCGTAAGTGATGCACATCCGGCATCGTAATATTCTTCCACTGAATCAATAAAGCAGACAGATGTACTTCTTTTAAACTTTCCTTGCTTTTGTTACAGGGACACTTTCAACTCTCATGACACGGGCAAGTTGCCTTCAGCCTTTGTTCCGTAATTAAATTTACCGGCCAACTGCTTTCCTGGCACCTGAGCTCTTTCAGATACTAATAGGCCCCTCATTCTCCTGTCTGACATCACACTGCACTAGCTGATTCAAAACGTCCTTTAGCCTCTCCATTCCACCCACATGGATTTACCTTGCACTATTGAAGGGGCTTATTACGACAGCACTCCTCCGCCCGTGCTTCTGGCCAGGACCTACTCTTCTCCTTTAAAAGCCCACTGACCTTTGGTCTCGCAGGAAAATTTGTTGGATTTTTCAATCCAGGAAAGAAGGACGCCACCCCGAATGACCGGACTCAACCCCTCTTCTGGGGACGCAGTTCCAACAGTCCTCTTAACAGCAGGACCCGCATGTCCTGTGTCAAAGGGTTGACCCTTTGGATCTTTCATAATCAAATGTTTGGGCTTCTTATCTCTTTCTCCTACTGGGGACTCCTACTCTCCTTCTACATCCTGCCCTATTTATACTCTGTCCCCCTCTTTCACTTAACCGCTTCATACCTAAGGGTGTCAGGAAAGCAGTCACAGGGCCATCTCACCACCTTGTGGCCATCTACCAAAATACACAATACAGACCAATACATTTTATGACCCTCTCTGGGTGCTGGCCACTTCTGCAGGGGTGGCATAGCCTTGACCCCCCCCCCTTACAAATGCAGGCTTGTCATTTTTAACCATACAACCCCTTTAGCTTGGCCACTGATTTATAGCTTTTAACCCAAGATATCCATCAGCGGACTCTTCAGAAAAAAACTAAAACTTTGCAGGATGGGATGCTAGAGCTTTTCAGTTGAGGCTACTTCGTTGTTGTACTCACAGATTGTTTAGTCACAGATTGCCATGTAGTCTGCAGGGAAGACTGTACTAAACAATCTCTTACCAACTCCATATTGGTAAGTGCCTTATAATCGTGCTTCCAGCACATTAGTTTTCCTAATGTGGCAAATCACTTTAATTCTACTGACTCTGAGTTACAATCCATATACTAGCCACAAGCCGCATTTACAATTCACTTTCTCAGTGAAAACAGATAATACATTTTATTTGCACATGAGCCTCCTTTAGGGAATGTTCACAAAGTGTTTATGTGGAATGTAAACCAGCTTTTGCTCCAAAAATGACATTTTTGTGTACTCACCGTAAAATTTCTTTCTTGGAGCCTTTCATTGGGGGACACAGACAGTGGGTAGTATGGTGTCTCCAGGGGAGGCCTGACACTAGATTGAAAAAGTGTTAGCTCCTCCTGCCACAGCATATACCCTAGCTAGGCAGGAAACTAGCTCAGTTTGGTGTAAAAGCAGTAGGAGAAGAACAACGAAAACACAAGGGTGGGAGCTGTGTCCCCCAATGAAAGGCTCCAAGAAAGACATTTTACGGTGAGTACACAAAAATGTAATTTCCTTTCTCGCCTATTCATTGGGGGACACAGACAGTGGGACGTCCCAAAGCAGTCCCTGGGTGGGACCTGAACTATTAACAGTGTATAACATCAGACTAAAAGCTGACTAACAACTGCAACTGCAGTGAACACATATCAACACTGTCAAGAAACCGAGCAGTGGCCACTTATAAATGGGCCATTGCCGCCTGAAGGACTTGTCTTCCAAGAGCAGCATCCGCGGAGGCATGCGTATGCACTCTGTAGAATTTTGTAAACGTGTGCACACTGGACCAGGTAGCGGCCTTGCAAAGTTGGAAGCCTGATGGCGGATAGCCCAGGAAGCACCCACTGCTCGCAAAGATTGAGGGGGAACAGAACCTCGTGCTTTGTATGCCTCACAGATGGTAGTCCTGATCCATCGAGAAATCGTGGATTTAGAAGCCTGGTTGCCCTTTTTGTGTCCTTCTGAGAGGACGAAGAGGGCATCGGACTCTCGCAACGGCGCTGTTCTGGAGATGTAGATCCGCAGAGCCCTAACGAGATCTAGAGTGTGAAGGGCTTTTTCAAAAGAGTGGACTGGGGCCGGACAGAATGAAGGCAACACAATGTCTTCGTTCAAGTGGAAAGAAGATACGACCTTCGGAAGAAAGGCGGGGGAAGGCCGAAGGACCACCTGATCGTGATGTAATATCAGGTAAGGTGAGCGACAGGAAAGGGCCGCCAGTTTGGACACTCGCCTGATAGAGGTAATGGCGACTAAAAAGGCAACCTTCCAAGACAGACGTTGAAGAGAGATTTCTCTCAGAGGTTCGAAAGGAGGAAGCTGAAGAGCTCCGAGAACCAGATTCAGATCCCAGGGATCTAAGGGGTGGCGGCAAGGAGGGACCAAACGCGCTAACCTTTGAAGAAAGGTACGGACCTGAGGGCGAGAAGCCAGCTGCTTCTGGAAAAATATTGACAAGGCAGAAACTTGTCCTTTTAAGGGTACTGAGAGCTAGTCCTGAGTCCAGACCGTCTTGGAGAAAGGCAAGAACATTAGGGATTGAAAAGGTGAGGGGCAACCGATTATGACGGTCACACCAGGAAAGATAGGTCTTCCAGGTCCTGTGCATGAGCATTAAGCATGGTATGAACTACCTTAGAAGTAAGACCTGACTTGGCTAGAATCAAGGATTCAAGCGCCACGCCGTCAAATACAGCTGTGCTGTATTCTGGTGGAAAATTGGACCTTGTGACAGAGGATCCGTGCGGTCGAGGAGACGCCAGGGAGTGTCGCTGAAACGTTGGAGAAGTTCTGGGTACCAGGCTCTCCTGGGCCAGTTCGGGGCCACAAGGATCACGGGAATTCCCTCCGCCTTGATTTTCTTGATTACTCTCGGAATGAGAGGAAACGGAGGGAAGATGTAGGGCAGGCGAAACTGCGACCACGGGAAGACTAGAGCGTCGGAGCTGAGCGCTAGCAGGTTTCTCGACCGGGATATGAAGGGATGTACCTTGGCGTTCATCCGAGACGCCATGAGCTCCACATCTCGGAGTCCCCAACGAAGAGTGATCTGATGGAACACTTCGTCGTGGAGGGACCATTCCCCTGCCGCTAGACCCTGTCTGCTGAGAAAGTCTGCGGCCAAGTTGTCTACCCCCGGAATATGGACAGCTGAAATAATGGGAATGTGCATCTCTGCCCAAAGAAGAATCCTGGATACTTCTTTCATCGCTGCCCTGCTGCGAGTTCCTCCCTGACGGTTGATGTAAGCCACAGCCGTGGCATTGTCTGACTGGATCCGAACAGGGAGACCCAATAGCAAGGGCTGAAAGTTCTGAAGGGCCAAAAATATGACTCTGATCTCTAGAACGTTGATGTGAAGGGAGCGCTCGGAGGGAGACCAGCGTCCGTGGAGGAACACCGCTCCCCAGCCTATGAGGCTGGCATCTGTCGTGACTACTTGCCAGTGGACAGGACGGAAGGACGTCCCTTGAGATAGGGATGAGACTTGAGTCCACCAGACGAGGGAGTTGAGCGCAGTCCGAGATAAGCGGACTGACCGGTCTAGAGAAGCTGGATTCTTGTCCCAGAAGGATAAAAGATCCAGTTGTAGAGGGTGCAGATAGAATTGGGCAAAAGACACGGCTTCCATGACTTCCACCATCTTGCCTAACACTCTCATCCCATTCCGAAGGGATGTGTAACGGCGGGAGCGGAGGAATTGGACGGCCCGGATGAGGGAAGACCTCTTGTCTTTTGGAAGGGAAACCCGGGACTGAGCCGTGTCTATCAGCATACCTAAAAAGGTGATGCGCTGACGAGCAATGAGGGATGACTTGTTGAAGTTGATAAGCCACCCTAGCCTTGACAGCATGTCTAAGCATATCTGCACGCTTTCTGAGCAAACTTGAGGAGAGCTCCCCTTGAAAAGTAGGTCGTCCAAATAGGGAACGACCAGAACGCCTCTGGGGTGGAAAATGGACATGATGGCCAAATGGACATGACGGCCGTCATGACCTTTGTGAAGACCCGAGGCGCAGTGGCCAGTCCAAAGGGGAGGGCCCTGAATTGGTAATGACGGTGTCCTACGGCAAAACGAAGGAACCGTTGATGGGATACACATATAGGAATGTGTAAATAAGCATCTTGAACATCTATGGAGGCTAGGAATTCTTCCGGTTCCATGGCGGCTAGTACTGCTCTCAATGACTCCATTCGGAAGGTCCGAATGCGTACGGATCTGTTCAGTCTTTTGAGATCCAAGATAGGACAGAGCCATCTTTTTTGGGAACGACAAAAAGGTTTGAATAGAAACCTTTGCCGCGCTGTTCCAGGGGCACTGGAATGATAACGTTTGCTTTTTGTAACGAGGCTATGGCCTGAAATAAGGCCTGGCTTTGCGTTTCGGACTTTGGGAGACGAGAACGCAGAAACCTGCTGGCCAGCAGGGAATGGAAATCGATCTTGTAACCTGAGGTGACGATTTCTCAAACCCAAGCATGGTGAGTGTGGTCTAGCCAGATATCCCGAAAAAGCAGAAGCCGCTCTCCAACAGGAGTCGGATCTGAGGGATACCTGGCATCATGCTGAGGGGGCCGGTGTAGGGCAAGGTCCCTTAGGTTTAGGTTGTTTGGAGTAGGAACGCCAAGAAGAGCCCCTTGAGGCACCGGATCCTCGATCTGAGCGTTGGGATGATCCTTGTACTGAAGGTTTTTGGGAGACTGGCCGAAAGGACTGCCTGCGCCAAGAAGATTTTTTTTAAATTCCTGGATACAGGCCGCTTTTGTGGTAGAATGGTACTTTTTCCACCCGTCGTCTCAGATATGAGTTTATCCAGGGATTCTCCAAACAGGCGAAGACCATGGAAGGGGAGTGTGGACAGGGATTTCTTGGAGACACTGTCCGTATTCCATACCTTTAGCCACAGGACTCTGCTGGCAAAAACAGCATTGGCTGCTGTTAGGGCTGACAAACTAGCTGCATCTAGGGAGCCGTGAAGAAATTAATTAGAGGCTAGGGAGATCAAATCAAGGATCTCAAAAGGCTCCGGAGGAATATTACAAGAGCGAAGCATCCTGAGTAGGTTCTTACTCCACACACCCATAGCTCTCGCGACCCATGTCAAGGCAAACAGGGGACGAAGAGAGGAGCCTGAAGCCTGGAAAATAGACTAGACCGTCGCATCAACTGCGCGGTCGGACGAGTCCTTGAGAGACGCGCTGTCTGAAACAGACATAAACGTGTGAGGCTTCTTGGCCCGCTTGATTGCCGACTGAGAAGTCTGGGCCGGAGGCTGATCAGAAAATGACAAAGAGTGATTGACAGCCGAAATTAATGTGTCTTCTATATGCCTAGACCCGGAAGGGACATCTGAATCAGAGTCAGAGTCTTGGGAATCGTGACTACTAAAAGTCACAGAGCCTGGGTCAGACTGACCATCGTCCAAGTCGGAAGAGGCGTAGAGGTCGCAATGGTGCCTCATGGAAGCAGCCTTTTTACGTTCTGGGGAAGATGGACCAGAAGAAGCAGGCAGGCTCCTTTTGAAGGAGCTGAACCGGGGGAAGGCTGCCTGAGGTTTGGGATATCTGAGTGATAAGGTCATCTATCCTTTTAGACATTAGAAGAGCCCATGCAGGAATAACGTCATCAGACGGGGGTGATGCCTGGCCGGTGGCCGGAGCAGAATCCAAAGACTGTACGGCCTCCTGGTCCGGCAACTGGATCTGTTGTGACACGGTAGTAGGGGCATCGCAGCCCCGGCATAGTGGATAGCTTCGGCCATTAGAAAACGAGCGTCCACAGGTGGTACAAGCATAGTACAGGTCCGTAGAGGACGCCTGGGAAGCTTTATCACCCTTGCGGTTACGCATGTCAGCAACAGAGTCCTACAGCCCTATATAGGGATATGCCGCTGTTACTATGAGTGAGGAGCCACTAGCAGTAGTAGAAAGTGACTGCTATGCAGAGCCGGTATATACCGATAGCAAAATGGCATATACTGTCAAACAGTCGGCATATACCTGCAGGCGGAGCCAGTATATACCGCTAGTAGCTGATATACACCGCTAGCCAGCAGGCGCACACCGCTAGAGAGACAGCGATATACCGCTGAGCAAAGCGGTATATAGTGCTGCAGAAGTGCAGAGCCAAGGAGGCGATCTCACCCGAGTCTGCTCCCCACGTGGAAAATGGCGTATAGTGTTCCTGGCAGCATGGAGGAGAGAGATGGCCCCCGGAGACTGATTGGTCTCAGGGCTGAGACTAAGCGTGACGGCCAATCAGAAAGGAGCTGCTCCTAAGTGAGGGAGCGGCTTCCAAAGCAGAGAGAGGGGGCGTTGCTAGAATGCAAGCCGAAGCCGGGGCCTAAATTAATGATGCTCCCCGGGGATCACGGCCTGCATCGGCCCACCGGCGCCTTTCCAGGCGGCGGTTTGGATGCAGGGGACAGATGACTCGTCGTCTCCCTACCTGCTCCCGGCTCCGTCTGAAGACGCGTCGGTGATGGATGCGGGGATCTCAGGGACGCATCTTCAGCTCAAGGCTGAAGCAGGTCCTCGGCTCTGCTTAGCCCTCTGGAGCTACCTTGGTGTGAGGTGCTTCCAGGGAGCCTGGAGGGGTACGCAGACCCGACCACTTGGGCGCGAGGGAAGACTGACGGCTTGTGCACGCCAGGTTTCCTCTGCCCGTAAGCGGGGGGAACGAGGGTGGCAGGGCACCCTGGTATTGCCCCATAATCAAAAATAGGAACAAAATAAAAAATAAATTAAAAAAAAATAAGCTGGCCTGGGCTCAGGCCAGACATGTCAGCCTCCCTGCTGACACTAGAAAAAAAAAACTGAGCTAGTTTCTTGCCTAGCTAGGGTATATTCTGTGGGAGGAGGAGCTAACACTTTTTCAATCTAGTGTCACGCCTCCCCTGGAGACACCATAATACCCACTGTCTGTGTCCCCCAATGAAAAGGCGAGAGAGAAATCTACATTAAAAAACACTTTATTAGCTTCCTATTAATTTCAATGGGAAATCGGCAATGGTGTACAGTGCTGGCCAAAAGTATTGGCACCCCTGCAATTCTGTCAGATAATACTCAGTTTCTTCTTGAAAATGATTGCAATCACAAATTGTTTGGTATTATTATCTTCATTTATTTTGCTTGCAATGAAAAAACACAAAAGAGAATGAAACAAAAATCAAATCATTGATCATTTCACACAAAACTCCAAAAATGGGCCAGACAAAAATATTGGCACCCTTAGCCTAATACTTGGTTGCACAACCTTTAGCCAAAATAACTGCGAACAACCGCTTCCGGTAACCATCAATGAGTTCCTTACAATGCTCTGCTGGAATTTTAGACCATTCTTCTTTGGCAAACTGCTCCAGGTCCCTGAGATTTGAAGGGTGCCTTCTCCAAACTGCCATTTTGAGATCTCTCCACAGGTGTTCTATGGGATTCCGGTCTGGACTCATTGCTGGCCACTTTAGTAGTCTCCAGTGCTTTCTCTCAAACCATTTTGTAGTGCTTTTTGAAGTGTGTTTTGGGTCATTGTCCTGCTGGAAGACCCATGACCTCTGAGGGAGACCCAGCTTTCTCACACTGGGTCCTACATTATGCTGCAAAATTTGTTGGTAGTCTTCAGACTTCACAATGCCATGCACACTGTCAAGCAGTCCAGTGCCAGAAGCAGCAAAGCAACCCCAAAACATCAGAGAACCTCCGCCATGTTTGACTGTAGGGACCGTGTGCTTTTCTTTGAATGCCTCTTTTTTTTTTTTCCTGTAATCTCTATGTTGATGGCTTTTCCCAAAAAGCTCTACTTTTTTCTCATCTGACCAGAAAACATTCTTCCAAAATGTTTTAGGCTTTCTCAGGTAAGTTTTACATAGTTACATAGTTACTAAGGTTGAAAAAAGACCTAGGTCCATCTAGTTCAACCTTTCTCCACCAGTTCTACATTTGGTCACTAAGTCATTTATAAATAAATATATTATTTTTGGCAAACTCCAGCCTGGCTTTTTTATGTCTCGGGGTAAGAAGTGGGGTCTTCCTGGGTATCCTACCATACAGTCCCTTTTCATTCAGACGCCGATGGATAGTACGGGTTGACACTGTTGTACCCTCGGACTGCAGGGCAGCTTGAACTTGTTTGGATGTTAGTCGAGGTTCTTTATCCACCATCTGCACAATCTTGCGCTGAAATCTCTCATCAATTGTTCTTTTCCTTCCACATCTAGGGAGGTTAGCCACAGTGCCATGGGCTTTAAACTTCTTGATGACACTGCGCACCGTAGACACAGGAACTTTCAAGTCTTTGGAGATGGACTTGTAGCCTTGAGATTGCTCATGCTTCCTCACAATTTGGATTCTCAAGTCCTCAGACAGTTCTTTGGTCTTCTTTCTTTTCTCCATGCTCAATGTGGTACACACAACGACACAGGACAGAGGTTGAGTCAACTTTAATCCATGTCAACTGGCTGCAAGTGTGATTTAGTTATTGCCAACACCTGTTAGGTGCCACAGGTAAGTTACAGGTGCTGTTAATTACACAAATTAGAGAAGCATCACATGATTTTTCAAACAGTGCCAATACTTTTGTCCAGCCCCTTTTTTATGTTTGGTGTGGAATTATATCCAATTTGGCTTTATGACAATTTTTTTTTTCATTGAAGACAAATTAAATGAAGATAAAAATACCAAAGAATTTGTGATTGCAATCATTTTCAGGAAGAAACTGAGTATTATCTGACAGAATTGCAGGGGTGCCAATACTTTTGGCCAGCACTGTATATGTTCATTTTATCTGGGAAATTTACATCATTTATACCTTGAAATTGTGGGACACTACACAACTGTCACTATAGTGGCAGGTGTGAATTTATTATTGGGTTAATAATTATCTCTATACCTCTTTTCTGGGGCTACTGTTCTTCATACATTAATACTTGTGGGGCCACCACTTTAAGCTCCCACTAAGGGAAATACTTTTTTTCATATTTATTCTAATTATGCTGGATGTAGTTGGAATTACTTGGGGATCTATATTAATCCTTAATAAATATTAATCCTTTATTAATCCATATTATTAATCCTTAATAAATCTTCATCAATAATCTTATCACTACCTTCTTCTGAGCAGCGCGGCCGATACTGTGGTATTTTTTTTTTTGCTCTCCACTAAATTCTCTCCCTCTGGGAGCTCACGAGGCTGCTGCAGCCAGATCAGGATCCTGCGATCCATTTGATGTGTATGCAAGGGGCTAGTGAATCACTGCTACCGGGATCACGGGACCATCCGTCTCGGAGCTGCTGTCAGACGCCGGTCTGGCGGCTTCACACTACACGTGGAAGTTCCGATCGTGTGAGCAGATTCCTGCGGGTCATAGAGGACGGGATCCCCGCTGATGAGGAGCGGTGAACCAGGATTCCCCCTTCAGCATCATACAGTGTTGTACCTGCTGTACAACACTGTATCAGGTGAGTGTGTATCTCACACCACTTAAATCTTGTGCTTTTAAGGTTCCACACAGGAGCGCCCTCTCCTTTTTCATTTCATACTTGTGGATCTAGTGATTATCTAATTAAAGCATTGAGTTTGGTGGTGTTTGTGGTAGTCCTTTTCATATATCTGTATCTATCACTTTATATACAGTATTTCACAATAGTGAATGCACCCATCACATTTTTATAAATATTATATCTTTTCATGGGGCAACATTGAAGATATGACACTTTAATACAATATAAAGTACAGCTTGAATAACAGTGTAAATTTGGTGTGTCCTCTAAATAACAACACAGCCATTAATGTCTAAACCGCTGGCAGCATCAGTGAAAATGGCCAAACTGTAATACCAAATTAGCCATTTTCCCTCCCTGATGTTATGTGACTCATTAGAATTATAGGGTCTCGGGTGTGAATGGGGAGCAGGTGTGTTTAAACGTCGTGTACACTCTCGCACTCCTATTCGTCAAGTTCAACATGGCACATCATGGCAAAGAATTCTCTAAGGATCTGAAAAGTAATTATTGCTCCACTTAAAGATGGCATAGGAAACCTCTTCTAAAAATGATGCACAAGAAAGAAACAGTTTTCTGATGACTAAGGACATGGATTACTGGAACCATGTCCTGTGGTCTGCTGACACCAATATAAAATTAAGTTTCAGATGGTGTCAAGTGTGTGTGGTGACAACCGGGTGAGGAGTACAAAGACAAGTATATCTTGCCTACAGTCAGGCATGGTGGTAGCTCCACAATTACTGCCAGCTGTGGGGAGCTATAGCTCACTGAGAGAACCATGAATGCCAACATGTACTGTGACATACTGAAGCAGAGAATGAACCACTACCTTCGGAAACTGTGCTGCAGGGCAGGTTTCCAACATAATAACCCCGAACACACCTCTAAGACGACCACTGCCTTGCTAAAGAAACTGAGGGTAAAGGTGCTTGACCTAAACCCTTTTGAGCATCTTTGAGGCATCCTCAAACGTAAGGATTCCAGTGGCAACCTGCAAAGCTCTAGTGAACACCATGCCCAAGATAACTTAGGCAGTACTAGAAAATAATGGTGGCCACACAAAATATTGACACTGGGGACAATTTGGACATTTTCACTTAGGGGGTCAACTCACTTTTGTTGCCAGCGGTTTAGACATAAAAAGTTAGGGATATTTGGCTTTGGGATGAAATGTATGTAAAACGTAAAAAGTTCATGCTACAGTGATATTTTATCATAAAAGTAGGGTGTTTAAGTAGAAGCCTGCAATGGTATTTCCTCATCTCAAATAATTTATTGAAACAAAAGCCAACAACAGTGATGGCTATAGAACCCCTAAAAATGACAATGGTTCAATAACTTATGTGCCCTTGGGAATCAATTACACCTTGACTATGTCGTATGCTGTTCACAAGTCAAGTTATTGTCTGTTGAAGCATGGCATCCCAAATTTCTTGAAGGGTGGCTATCTGTTCTATGAAATTCTGGAGTACCATTATGAGCCTCTACGACTCTCCAGACCTGAATACCATAGAAACCCTATACGATCAGCTGAAAGTGCAGGCCCCTCCATTTGAGGTATACCATCCTCCAGCTGCCAGTCCCTAATGATGAAACCTTGATAGGGTGGAGCGTGGTCATCCATGAAGATGACATTAGGCCTGTGTTGTTCATGCATAGGCACAATGACTGGATTAATTATGCTATACAAGTAGTAGGGGCTTGTTACCGTACTATTAACAAACTGAACAGTAGTTCGAGGCAGTTGTATATTGACTAGACACACCTGCCCACACTGTAACACCACCACCACCAAAGCTCATCTGGTGACAACAGTGGCTGATGCATAGCACTCTCTTTGATGTCTCCAACATCATTAGTGGCCATCATTTCTGCTCAGCGTGAATTGACTTTCCTCTGTGAACAGCACTGAGGCCCACTCCTGCCTCATCCAGCAAGACAATGACACCTGAGCCTGGTGGTGTGGTAAGGTACTTTTGCACGTCTTCTTGCATGCAGACCACGCTGATATAAATGGTTTCAAATACTCTAACGTGATATTTGGGTGCCTCTCACTTCCTTTAAATGTGCCTGGAGTTGTGTAGTAGTCATCATCTGGTTCTGAAAAGCATTGTTCACAATGCAGAAGTACTCAGTGTAGGATGTGGACACGCACTTCTATGCCTTTCTGTGACTCTTCCAGTCTCTCTGTGTCTTTGTTAAAACCTGCTGATAACACTCCCTCATACTCTAAGCTCAGTGGCCATTTTCGTCTGAAAACATCCTGCTTGAAGGCTCGCAATGGATCAATTGTTGGACTCGTGTCAAAATGAACAGCATGATGCGAAGGATTGTTTAAATACCAACTTTAAAGGCTGCTTTACAACAGACAATCTATCGTGCGATAGATCGTCGGGGTCACGGTTTTTGTGACGCACATCCGGCATCGCTGGCGATGCCGGCCTGTGTGACACTTCCTAGTGACGCAGTATCGCTCACAAATCGTGAGTCGTGTACTGGTCGCTAGGTTCCATAATATCGGTCCTGAAATCGGGCGACGGTTGTTCATCATTCCCGTGGCATCACACGTCGCTCCGTGTGACACCACGGGAGCGATTAACATCGCATACCTGCCTCCCGCCTCAGCCGCCGGCTCTATGTGGAAGGAAGGAGGTGGGCGGGATGTTTACATCCTGCTCATCTCCGCCCCTCCGCTTCTATTGGCCGGCGGCCGTGTGACGTCGCTGTGACGCCGAACGTCCCTCCCACTCCAGGAAGTGGACGTTCGCCGCCCACAGCGAGGTCGCACAAGAGGTAAGTATGTGTGATGGGGGTTACCGACTTTGTGCGCCACGGGCAGCGATTTGCCCGTGACGCAAAAAGGACGGGGGCGGGTTCGATCGATTATGAAATTGCACAATCGGTCGTACCATGTAAAGCAGCCTTTAGTGAACTCCAAAATTTATTGGGCAATTCATGGATCAAACACCTGTTGTGAATTTTGTCATTAAGCTCCTTGTTAGAGAACAGCAAGTTGTGAAAAATGTACTGAAACATTAAACAGCTGGACATGTGCATTCAAAAGTGTAAATAAGGTCACATTAAGTTTATTTGAAAAGATAAGAGGGCATTTTAGGATCATCCTGAAATTTCAGCCAAAAGACAATATCCCTAACTTTTTGAGTAGTATATTTAGAGGGCACACCAAATTTACACTGTTACACAAGCTGAATACTGAGTACTTTACATTGTATCAAAGTATCATATCTTCAGTATTATCCCATGAAAAAACATTTACAAAATGTGAGAGGTGAATTCACTTTTGTGATATACTGTATGTTGCGCACCCTTCAGTTTTCATCTCTCCGCACAAATACATTCACTGTTGAGCTAGTAATTATCTGTACACCCGTCTTCTAGTGTCCGCAGCTCCTCATACATTACTTATTATTGTTATAGACTATTACAGTCATATGAAAAAGTTTGGGCACCCCTATTAATGTTAACTTTTTTTCTTTTTAACTATCTTGGTTTTTGCAACAGCTATTTCAGTTTCATATATCTAATAACTGATGGACTCGGTAATATTTCTGGATTGAAATGAGGTTTATTGTACTAACAGAAAATGTGCAATCCGCATTTAAACAAAATTTGACCGGTGCAAAAGTATGGGCACCCTTATCAATTTCTTGATTTGAACACTCCTAACTACTATTTACTGACTTACTAAAGCACTAAATTGGTTTTGTAACCTCATTGAGCTTTGAACTTCATAGGCAGGTGTATCCAATTATGAGAAAAGGTATTTAAGGTGGCCACTTGCAAGTTCTCCTATTTGAATCTCCTATGAAGAGTGGCATCATGGGCTCCTCAAAACAACTCTCAAATGATCTGAAAACAAAGATTATTCAACATAGTTGTTCAGGGGAAGGATACAAAAAGTTGTCTCAGAGATTTAAACTGTCAGTTTCCACTGTGAGGAACATAGTAAGGAAATGGAAGAACACCGGTACAGTTCTTGTTAAGCGCAGAAGTGGCAGGCCAAGAAAAATATCAGAAAGGCAGAGAAGAAGAAAGGTGAGATCAGCCAAGGATAATCCACAGACCACTTCCAAAGACCTGCAGCATCATCTTGCTGCAGATGATGTCACTGTGCATCAGTCAACAATACAGCGCACTTTCCACAAGGAGAAGCTGTATGGGAGAGTGATGCGAAAGAAGCAGTTTGTGCAAGCACGCCACGAACAGAGTCGCCTGAGGTATGCAAAAGCACATTTGGACAAGCCAGTTACATTTTGGAAGAAGGTCCTGTGGACTGATGAAACAAAGATTGAGTTGTTTGGTCATACAAAAAGGCGTTATGCATGGAGGCAAAAAAGCACGGCATTCCAAGAAAAGCACTTGCTACCCACAGTAAAATTTGGTGGAGGTTCCATCATACTTTGGGGCTCTGTGGCCAATGCCGGCACCGGGAATCTTGTTAAAGTTGAGGGTCGCATGGATTCAACTCAGTATCAGCAGATTCTTGACAATAATGTGCAAGAATCAGTGACGAAGTTAAAGTTACGCAGGGGATGGATATTTCAGCAAAACAATGATCCAAAGCACCGCTCCAAATCTACTCAGGCATTGATACAGAGGAACAATTACAATGTTCTGGAATGGCCATCCCAGTCCCCAGACCTGAATATCATTGAACATCTGTGGGATGATTTGAAGCGGGCTGTCCATGCTCGGCGACCATCAAACTTAACTGAACTGGAATTGTTTTGTAAACCGGAATGGTCAAATATACCTTCATCCAGGAACTCATTAAAAGCTACAGGAAGCGACTAGAGGCTGTTATTTTTGCAAAAGGAGGATCTACAAAATATTAATGTCACTTTTATGTTGAGGTGCCCATACTTTTGCATCGGTCAAATTTTGTTTAAATGCAGATTGCACATTTTCTGTTAGTACAATAAACCTCATTTCAATCCAGAAATATTACTGAGTCCATCAGTTATTTGATGTATGAAACTGAAATAGCTGTTGCAAAAACCGAAATTGTTATAAAGAAAAAAGGTTAACATTAATAGGGGTGCCCAAACTTTTTCATATGACTGTATGTCTGTGTTTATCACTGGTATATTCATTTGGATTTCCAGTGCCTATCTAGGGGCGCCCTAGGACCATTTAGGGCTAGACAATGATGAGCTGAGGCGCCATTCTCTTGTTTGCCTTCTAGGGTGCCAACCTCTGCGAATAGGCAGGGCTTCCTATTTAGAGCCTAAAAGGAATATAATGGGGGCTTTATCTTACCGCAGTACCCTGTTCTATATCCTATGATTTTATAAACAAAACTTTTTTCTATTTTTGACAATTTATCATGTCTTTTTAATATTTACCCATTCACAGGGATGAGCGATCCCAAACTTTAAAGTTAGGGGACAGTACCGAACTCGAACTTCTCACGGTAGTCTGAAGTCGTGTACGGATGCTAAATATAGTTTGTTTAAAGACTGTGATTTGCCGGCTGAATCAAGTCACTGGGTCTATATAGGACCCGATAACGTGAAGCTTGGCAAACACTGTACTCCGGAAGTTGACAAAAACAAAGTAAGTCTCCCCCACGCTCGCTCATTCACCAATTTATTAAATTTTAAAAAAATCCTTGAAATTCCAATGTAATCTAGTGGTGTAATGTCCCATGCCGTCTATTCTTAGAATGAAGGCCCCATCGATCACTCCTGGTCAGGGGCAGACCCAGAATTTCTCATGAGCGTTGAGAAATTCTGTGCTTGCTGCTGACTGCTATTAACCTATGGAGCCTCGTTCTGAGAATGAAGCTTCATAGCAATCGATGGACGTCATGGGACATATCATCCAAGTTCTGAAGTAATCAATGATGTAATCTTTGTAATTAATAAATTGGTTAACGAGGTAGTGCGGGGAGTTTTTATTTAAATAAACCATTTTTGGTTTTTTTCCACTTTACACTTACCGGGTTAGTAATGGAAATGTCTAATAGATGCCTCTCCATTACTAAAGGGTGTTTTACACGCTGCGATATCGGTACCGATATATCGTCGGAGTCACGTCGTTAGTGACGCAAATCTGGCGCCGGTAGCGACATCGCAGCGTGTGACAGCAAGGAGCGACGATCAACGATCGCAAAATCGTTCAAAAACTGTGATCGTTGACACGTCGCTCCTTTCCTTAATATCGCTGCTGCCACAGGTACGATGTTGTTCATCGTTCCTGCGGCATCACACATCGCTGTGTGTGACACCGCAGGAACGACGAACATCTCCTTACCTGCGTCCACCGGCAATGCGAAAGGAAGGAGGTGGGCGGGATGTTACGTCCCGCTCATCTCCGCCCCTCCGCTTCTATTGGCCGGCCGCTTAATGATTCCACAGTGACATCGCTGTGACGCCGAACGCACCTCCCCCTTGAGGGAGGGATTGTTCGGCGGTCACAGCGATGTCGCTGATCAGGTATGTGCGTGTGACGCTGCTGCTGCAATAATGTTCGCTACAGCAGCGAGCACCACATATTGCACCAACGACGGGGGCGGGTGCTATCGCTCACGACAACGCTAGCAATCGCTAGCGATGTCGCAGCATATAAAACCCCCTTTTCACTAGAGCTTGATGCCAGGTGACATGCACCCCATAAACCATTACCCTGATTGACACTGCGCTTGGTAAGGTGCCATAATTGTTTCATCTAATGGATGTGCCACTTCTGGGGCTGCTTTACCTTGACTGGTTATCAAAATTGGGGGGAACCCCACATCATGTTTTTACATTATTTCTTATCCATATTTGTTAGCAGGGCAATTGTCCTGCTCTTACCCTCACTTTGGTCGCTTTTGCAGCCCCCCTAGCCCTTACTATAACCATTTTACAGCAAAAAATGTGGGTCCCCATTGACATCTATTGGGTTTGGAGTCAAGTTCGGGTACCAAACCCAAACTGTAACTTGAAGTTCAGCCAAAACAAACATCCACGGGTCCATTCATCCCTAGTCATGAATACACATGGCTCTCTACAACACTGGTTGAGTTTTATACATACTGCCTTATATTACACAACTCCCATAAATTAGTGGAATCTAAGAGGTAACATTTCTCCTTGGATAAAAAGCCAAACCAGAATCTCAATTTGCAGACATGTTGTTTCAGGGTGCTGCCCCTTGTCAGTGGAAAGCATGAGATCTAATTTGGCTGTATGAGGGGTCTGTGGATAGGATCTAAGGGGTAACGTTTCTCCTTGTGGACAATGACATGCCAGTATACAGAAGCTTATAAGCCATGCAATGCTCCTCTGGGAAATTAAATTGCAAAATTGCCTCATCAGACAGAAAGAGGATTTGAATTTTAATGCCACTTATTGGAAGTAACAATCCAAAAAGTCGATATCAACACTCTGTAACAGTGTTTGCAAATTGAGATTCTGGTTTGAACTTTATCCAAAGTCATATAGCAAGGCTCGTTTAAGGGTCGATTTTGACTTTTAGGATTGCTATTTCCAATAGGTGGCACTAGAGTCAATATCCTCTCTGAAGAGTAAAAATTGCATATATACATTAGTTGAAAAATCTGCAGGCACGAAAGGCCTCATGTCTAATTCACATACTCTTTTCTGGAGTGCCAAACTAGTTAAGAGACTCCATACTTCTGAGGTATGACATATCTAGAGAGATCTACACCGTGCACTATTAGTGCGTGCCATTACGCTACTGTTCTGTGTTTGGCTGCTCACATATCGTTTACTTACCAAACAAGGAATTTTGTGTGTATATGGTTGTGAGGGTATTATAAATAAACGTTGACCAGGGAACATAATTTATTATTAAAATGGCACAGATTAAAGGGAAAAAAGCTACTCACACTCAGTGATCCATCCCCAATTTCAATGCTGTCTGTGCGCCCAGATAAGTTTTTTACCAGATGATTGCTGTGGTTCAAGGACAGGTCCGAGAAGCACAGAGAAGCTGCAGTGATTGCAGGCCATGGTAGACCCCTCTAGTTTTCATTGCAGTTATACTACCATCTTGACATTAGATTGATTTGATCATGGAACCAGTTTTCCAAACATTTCTTCCAAGTGTCCCATTTTTCAACACGACAAATGCCAAGCCGTATGTTGCTTGTGCTACTGTGAGCAGCCTCTGTTGCAGAAACGTGCTACCATGGCCTGCAGGGTCTCCAGATTTTTCTCCCTTTGAGCGTCATTAGTCGTCAATTGCAAAAGGAGCTGCCAGCAGCGGATCTTGGTAATTTTGTGCCCAAGTGCATTAAGCATATGATAACATTTTTCAGTCATCTGTTAATAACCTGATTAATAGCAGCCAAGTAGGGCAAGTGCTTGTATTTCTGTACATGGTGCTCATACACAATACTGAATTAAATAGAGATATTTTAAAACTATTTGCATTTGAACTTTCACCAAATTTTTCATGTTAAACTGGATATGGGAGGGTAACAGTGGCTGTGCTTCTCTTAGCTATCAAACTATTGGCACCTAAAACTATTGGCACCTAATGCGTTAAAACAATTAAGTTCCAAATGGCTACTCTCAGATAGCAACTCACTTGGAGAAAAAGTACACCCCCCAGTGAAAACTACCTAACACCCACCTGAACCTAAAAAGTTAACTCATTAGGTGCCAAAATGCTTTGATTTCTAATATCTGCAGTGGAGGCAAAATAGAAAAAAAACAATGTTTTATTCTACTCTGCTGCCGCTGTTACAATGGGAGTCCAGCTCAACATGAAAAAATAGGTCCCCTTTCACATCTACAAGTGCGTCTCAATAAATTAGAATATCATCAAAAAGTTAATTTATTTCAGTTATTCAATAAAAAAAGAGAAACGCATATATTATATAGAGATATTGCACACAGTGATCTATTTCAAGTGTTTATTTCTGTTAAGGCCACGTCACACTAAGCAACATCGCTGCTGAGGCACAACTTGCTAGCGATGTTGCTTAGTGTGACGTCCAGCAACAACCTGGCCCCTGCTGTGAGGTCGTTGGATGTTGCTGAATGTCCTGGGCCATTTTTTAGTTGTTGCTCTCCCGCTGTGAAGCACACATCGCGAAGCGACAGAGCAACAACTGAATGTGCAGGCAGCAGGAGCCGGCTTCTGCAGACGCTGGTAACCACGGTAAACAGCGGGTAACCAAGAAGCCCTTACCTTGGTTACCCGATATTTACCTTCGTTACCAGCCTCCGCCGCTCTCAGCTGTCAGTGCTGGCTCCCTGCTCTCTGCACACGTAGCCGGACTACATATCGGGTAATTAATCCGATGTGTACTGTGGTTATGTGTGCAGGGAATAGGGAGCAGGCGCTGGCAGTGTGAGAGCGGCGGACGCTGGTAACGAAGGTAAATATCCAGTAACCAAGGGAAGGGCTTCTTGGTTACCCGATGTTTACCGTGGTTACCAGCGTCCGCAGAAGCCGGCTCCCTGTTCTCTGCACACGTAGCAGAGTACACATCGGGTTAATTAACCCGATGTGTACTGTGGCTAGGTGTGCAGGGAGCCAGCGCTAAGCGGTGTGCGCTGGTAACCAAGGTAAATATCGGGTTGGTTACCCGATATTTACCTTAGTTACCAAGCGCAGCATGCTTCCACGGGTAGCGACGCTCCAGCGATCCCTGCCAGGTCAAGTTGCTGGTGGGATCACTGGTGACATCTCACCAGCGACCTCCTAGCAACTTGCCAGCGATCCCCATCAGGTTGTATCGTTGTTGGGATCGCTGGTAAGTTGTTTAGTGTGACTGGGCCTTTAATGTTTATGACTATGAATTACAGCCAATGAAACCAAAAGTCAGTATCTCACAAAATTAGAACATTTTATTAGACCAACTGAAAAATGATTTGTAACTCCAAAATGTTGGCGCCTACTGAAAAGTATGTACAATAAATGCACTCAATATTTTGTCAGGGCTCCTTTTGCATCAATTACTGCATCAATGCGGTGTGGCATGGAAGCGATCAGCCGGTGGCACTGCTGAGGTGTTATGGAAGCCCAGGTTGCTTTGATAGCAGCCTTCAGCTCGTCTGCATTGTTGGGTCTGGTGTCTCATCTTTCTCTTCACAATACCCCATAGATGGTCTATGGTGTTTACGTCAGGCAAGTTTGCTGGCCAATCAAGCACAGTGATACAGTGCTTGTTAGGCCTAAGCCACACGGCGAGAAAATCGGTGCGAGTGGAGTGCGATAAAACATCGCATTCCCCTCGGACCAATTCTAGCCTGTGTGACAGCACACATGAGCGATTATTTTCTCAGCCCTAATCGGACTGAGAAAACAATCGCAGCATGCTGCGATTGTAATCCGAGACTCTTTCTCTCGCACCCATTCAAGTGAATGGGGCGAGAGAAAAATCGCACTGCACTCGCGGTACACCGGTGTACTGCCAGTGCAATGCGAGAATGTCTATAGCCGGCTACACAGGCGAGAGGGAGAGAAATCCCTCCCTCCCCTCCTGAGTGCCGGCCCGCCCCCCGCAGCTGAGGTCTGCTCGCACGAACGGACCTCAGTTGCAAGGACACAAGCATGAGACTCGGCTCTGCTGTACTGCCAGCATGAGCCGAGTCTCATGCAAGGGGATCGCAGTAGTCCCCGTGTGGCCCCGGCCTTAAACCAGCTATTGGTACTTTTGGCAGTGTGGACAGGTGCCACGTTCTACTGGAAATTTTCATCTCCAACAAGCTTGTTGGTAGAAGGAAGCATGAAGTGCTCTAAAATTTCCTGGTAGATGGTTGTGCTGACTTTGGTCTTGATGAAACAAAACGGACCTACACCAGCAGATGACATGGCTCCTCAAACCATCACTGATTGTGGAAACTTCACACTAGACCTCAAGCAGCTTGGATTGTGGCCTCTCCCCTCTTCCTCCAGACTCTGGGACCTTGATTTCCAAATGAAATGCAAAATTTACTTTTATCTGAAAACACCTGGGACCACTGAACAACCGTCCAGTTCCTTTTCTCCTTGGCCCAGGTAAGACGCCTCTGGCGTTGTCTATTGGTTATGACACAAGGAATGCAACAATTGTAGCCCATGTCCTGAATAGGTCTGTATGTGGTGGCTCTTGAAGCACTGACTCCAGCAGCAGTCAACTCCTTGTGAATCTCCCCTAAATTTTTGAATGGGCTTTCATTAACAATTCTATCAAGGCTGCGGTTATCCCGGTTGCTTGTGCACCTTTTTCTACAAGATTTTTTCCTTGCACTCAACTTTCCATTAATATGCTTGGATATAACACTCCATGAACAGCCAGCTTATTTAGCAATGACATTTTGTGGCTTACCCTCCTTATGGAGTGTATCAATTACTGCCTTCCGGACATCTGTCAAGTCAGCAGTCTTCCCCATGATTTTGTAGCCTACTGAACCAGACTAAGGGACCATTATAAACGCTTAGGAAGCCTTTGCAGGGGTTTTATGGTAATTATTCTAAATTTTCTGAGATAATGACTTTTGAGATGTCATTGGCTATAAGCCATAATCATCAACATTAACAGATAAACACTGAAATAGATCACTCTGTGTGTAATGACTATATATGTGTTTCACTTTTTGTATTGAATAACAGAAATAAATTAACTTTTTGATGATATTCTAATTTATTGAGAAGCACTTGTATATCAATTCTGTGATTTTCCACAATGCTACAATTTGTCCTTTTTGGTGTTACAATTATATACACTCCTCAACATTGAAATTGCATGTGTATACAAAATAATGTCCCCAAACATTAAAATGATAAAGTGGCCAACCCCATTAACTGATTCTGCAGCCTGCAATAGACAGTGCAACAGTGGCTATAGAAGACAAAAATGGCAAAATGTTTAATGAAACCAAATTGCAAAAATGCTTTTTAGCCCCAATAGCATGCATTTAAGAAAGAAACAAAAACCTGACCCCAAAGATGAACAACCCTTTTAATAAGTGAACTGTACTTAAATGGCGCTATTAGAAATTTGAGAAACATAAAAAGGGGGGCACAACACGTATTTGTTAATGTGTTTAATAATTGCAAACATTAGGAACGGCGCTTCTCACAATAGCTCTCCCTATAGTGTTATGGTAACTGACCATATTTTCCAATCTGCTGGTGACCTGAATGACCCGATCAAATCAATGACCAAAGACTGATCAAGCTCTAAAAGTATTGATGGTCAACAACTGAAAAGAAGCAAAGATAATACAGTTGGGGAGCGATTGCCAACTAAAGAGCTGATCCTTGGAAGGAAGGGAAGAAAAGACCATCAATACTTAATCACCATGTTTACTAAAAATTATGTATTCCAAATATCATCCCATTAAAAATTCCAAAAGGCAAAAACTTATAACCAAACTACAAATGGCAGCAGTGTAAAAACAAACAGAGGTCTGGAAAATGAGGAATAGTTTGACGTTATACATACCATAGACTAGTATACAGCAGTCAGAATATCTAAAATAAGTTTATACCTTTACCTCCTAAATCATAAACCAAGGTTCTCGCACAAGCAAACTGAATACATGAATTGGAGATCTGAAAACAGACAAATAACCGGGAATCTGTCTCTACGTACAGCGAGAATGTTGTCAGATTGCAGCAGTCTACTTGCTACTTTTCCACACAGTGGATAATTGTGTAAGTCACAGCGACAATAATATTCATTTTTCTATTGTTTAGATTGTGATTTAAATGTTAGGAGTTTTGGATTTATAATTGTTCAGATCGTTTAAGCAGGTTGATTCAATGATTTTATTAGATTCATGACATGGGATTTGATTATCTCCACATTGCAAAAAAAAAGCCTTAAAATGTAATGCCTGTGTGAAAACCAAATAGATTTATATAACCTGTCAGCACAAGGTAAAGGGAGGTATACAGTATTACGCCTGGTCATGAAAGAAAATCAGAGTTTTAAATAAGTATTTTTTAAAAAAATAGGAAAAGTCCGGCTCAAACATACAATTTCTTAATTTGATTGAAATGAAGTGGACTACACAGCACACATCGGACGCATGAGTGGCGTAATCAACACATTTCAGGTGTAATGCTCCCTTAATCATAACCAAGCGTGACTTATGCACCTGAAACGCGTGGATTACGCCACTCATGTGTCACATGTTTTCTGTGTAGTGTAGTTTGAACTGGACGTTTCTATTTTTTAGACTTATCTGGCGATGGCAGAGCTGTCGCCCGAGCTCCATACGGAACAAAGATTGGCAATATGGTGAGCTGGACGTATGGGAGTATTTTTCACTTGAAACTGCAAGGTCTGAGCTTAGTTGGTTTTCCCTGTCAAGAATGCACTCTCTCCCTTCTTCCAATGCTTTTGGCAGTCTCTCACTTCCCTTACACAAATAAGTGATGACTTTTATAAAAGAAA
Organism: Anomaloglossus baeobatrachus; assembly: GCF_048569485.1. Taxonomy (NCBI): domain Eukaryota; kingdom Metazoa; phylum Chordata; class Amphibia; order Anura; family Aromobatidae; genus Anomaloglossus; species Anomaloglossus baeobatrachus. The sequence goes on along the minus strand of NC_134358.1, from coordinate 159,475,823 downwards.
TCCAGCAAGACGTTTCCACAGAGATATGCAACTTCTTGTGTGTGAATTATGCCAACTTGCACCAAGACTATTTCAAAGTCCTTGGGAATAGGGCTGGCAAAAAAGGATGAGAGGTTTATAGATTAACCATGAGCATCAGGTGGAACAACCCTGGTGCAGAAGCTGCAAAGTCCTCCACCATATGGTGCTGTACTTGTACGTTGGTTTGTGGCTAGGCTTTCCTAACACCACCTTATTTATAGATTTTGGGAAAAGTAAATTCAATTTTTTAAATGTGGCTTCATTTTCTATTTCAGATTTTTTTTTTTTTTTTTTTTTTTTTTAAACTGTGTTCCACTAAGGTTGTAAAGACAACAGATCTTACAAAAAGGTTAAGGAATAAAGCTTCCTAAAGAAAGCTTTATCCTTTTTGCATCTCAAGAACTCCTAAAGAAAGTCCTAAAGAAAATGCATTAGGCTAGGTTCACACTTCCGTTAAATTACATCAGTCACAATCCGCTGCTCTGGTAAACAACGAGACGGATTGTGACTGATGATGCTGCGTTGCACCCTCCGCCCGACTGATCAGTCATGGAACGACTGACCGCGGGGCGGAAGGAACGCAGCATGTAACGTTTTTTGAGCAGCGCAATCCGCAGGATTTCGCTGCACATGCTCTCTCTGGCTCCCTGCACACGTAACCAGGATACACATCGGGTTACTAAGCAATGCGCTTTGGTTAGTTACCCGATATTTACACTGGTTACGTGTTCAGGGAGCCAACGCTAAGTGGTGTACGCTGGTAACCAGTGTAAACATCGGGTAACCAAGCAAAAAGTGCTTTGCTTTTAGTTACCCGATATTTACCCTGAATACGCAGGGAGGCCGACACTTCTCGGCTCCACCCCTCCAGCATCCGCATGTATACACACACACACACACACACACACACACACACGTCCCCAGGCCTGCAGTCCCCGTGGCACTGACGTCCTCAGCACCACGGCCCCGCTCGGCTCCACCCACCCCGAACTCTGTCCCCCGCACACAACGGAGTCCGACAATGAATTCTGTTCTTGGTCATCCATTGTACAACGCATCAGTCACATGCGTCAAGCAACGCATGTGACTGATGCAAAACAACGGAAATGTAAACCTAGCCTTAGACGCACAAGCACAATGTGCAGTTTAGTGAAGTAAGTAGTTTCTTTACAGATGGACTGTAGTTCCAAGCAGCACTCATTAGTCAAGTTTCATAGACCACAATTGCTACTTTAAAGGGTTCTTTGATGACCATCAATATCAGATCTTTGGAGGGCTGACCATTAAATGGTTTGTCCCCTTCTTAAAATAAAAATACTCTATACTCAATTCCAGTTATGGCACTGTTTCAGGGATGCTGCGATATCTGTACCGATATCACTAGCGTGCGTACCCGCCCCCATCGGTTGTGCGTCACGGGCAAATCGCTGCCCGTGGCGCACATCGCTCGGACCCGTCACACTACTTACCTGCTTAGCGATGTCTCTGTGACCGGCGAACCGCCTCCTTTCTAGGGGGTGGTTCGTTCGGCGTCACAGCGACGTCACTAAGCGGGTGCCCAATCGAAGCGGAGGGGCAGAGATGAGCGGGACGAACATCTCACCCACCTCCTTCCTTCCTCATTGCGGGCGGCCGCAGGTAAGGAGATGGTCCTCGTTACTGCAGTGTCACACATAGCGATGTAAGCTGCTGCAGGAACGACGAACATCGTACCTGCAGCAGCAACGATATTTGGGAATGGAGGAGCGTGTCAACGAGCAACGATAAGGTGAGTATTTTTGCTCATTAGTGGTCGCTCGTATGTTTCACACGCAACGACGTCGCTAATGAGGCCGGATGTGCGTCACGAATTCCGTGACCCTAAACAACATCACGTTAGCGATGTCGTTGCGTGTAAAGCGGCCTTTAGGCCATCAAGTTACTGGTCCCACAGAACCCCTTTAATGTTAGTCGAGTCAGGTTTTTGTGAAGATCATCCAACATTCCTGTTTACCATGGACCTGTTGCATATACCTATGAAGACATTTTCTCTCTTTTTTTTATCAAAATCTATTCAGTTCAAATCAATGTGATCATTAATGGTCTGTGTGTAACTAATGGTTATTCATTTCATAGGTGTAAAAACTACATTGTCTTATTGACAATATATTGACGGTGTTGAAGGTGTCAAAATGAAATCATCAGTTACACGATTCTTGGTTTAAGTCATGCAAGGAAATGGCTGTCTTCACTATGTGTAGGCAAAAAGTGTAGGCAACTGCTGCAGTGCCCATAGTTACATTATATCTCAGTAGAACTAAAGAGGTTAATGTGCAAAATTGTTTAAAAATCCCAAATGCATCTTTGGCAAGTTAACACTTGCCTAACAACTATTCAGAAAGAAAAAGTCTACAGTAATCGCCAACATGCAGGTAGGGAATGCATCTTGGCTATGGTGACGATACCAATGTCGGCTCATCTTCCATCTAAGTGCATAAGTAAAACAGTAAAATCGGGCTAATTGTACTAGTCAGAGAATGATCAAAGTAGTAAAAGCTTTTATTCAATGATCCTTGTAATGCCAACTGGGGTAGACTGAGTTTGGTCTGTATTAACACCCTTGTACCAACATAACTAATTTGGCTCCAGCTTTCAGTGAGGGCATGCGTTTCTCAGAAGCCAAAGTCAGTGGTTAACCAAACAACTTTTTTTTCCTTTAGAAAAAGAGTTTTCATAAACCCATCATAAATAAAGATCAGATACAGATCATAAAAGTTTTCCTAATAAACTAAAAGTGGTGGGCAGAAACAATGTACAAAATGGCTTAATGTGCTATGCGGATTTGTATCATCTGGCAGCTAATACCGTAACAGTAGTGTTGTCTGTGACCCCCAATCAGCACTAAAGCAAGTAAAAAAATTACTAGTCGATTGCTTGCTTCCGGGAACACCTACACCTTAATAGCTTTATAAATAATCTCCTCATTTTTATAAATAACCCAAATATATCTATTTGTGGGACCCACCCAATCGCTGATTACTGGTGGCCGCTTTGTGTCTTCTGTACCTTACGTCTTTGAAGGTTTGTTTTTCACTGGTTGTAAATGAGGAATAGACTATGAACAGAAATCTGAAGGAATTTTTTTAGTGTATATTGTCTCAGATGGGGGATAAGTTGTAGTATTACAGTACCCTTTCATATTTTTAGAGTTTATTATTTGTAGATCCTGCAGTTGCCGTCCTGACGTGTATTCCTGATGCCGCTGTTTAACAGCGTTTAATGTCTTTTTTTTTTGAGGTGATGGAAAGGTCTTTAGCTCAGTGTCCATTATGGGAACGGTGTCCCAACTGCAAAGAAATTGTCCAATTTTGCATAAGAAAAGTGTCTGTTCAATCTAATGGCTCCTGCTTTATTCGTATGACAGAGGGTGCGCGAGATGTCCTTTTCAGTTCTCGTCTCAGTACATATTCACTGAATTGAGAAGAGTCAACTCCTCCTCCGCATGATCCTACTATTTCAAAGCCACGCTGCTGTAACCTCTCCAGGACCTAGAAAAGGAAAAGGCAATGCTTTAGAGAATGACAAGCCAAGAGGGGCAATTGTGAAACTACAATACAAATCTCTGAGTAGCCAAAGCAAAGTAACATTTTCCCAAGACAGTAAAGCACACATACACGAGATGACTGTCAGCTGAACGATGCTTTGGCCGATCATTCGTCTGACAGCCATCTTGACCATCTTTCCCATAACACAGGAGAGCTTGTTCGGCCGAGCGCTCTGGTTTTCTCTATGAAAGAGCTGCTGTCAGACATGTCTGGCAGCGGCTTATCAAAGATAGAACATGCTAAATCCTTAACTCCCCCAACAATCAGTTACCTGGGGCTCCCATACAAATTAGACCGTTGACCCAAAATGTTGATATTGTCCAGTTCAGTTGGCATTAGTCTAGGGTTAGGGGGGCTTAAATTTCAACTTTCTGATTGATGGGAACCCTGATCACTGGAGCCCAAAGCGATCCTGAGATTGGCACTTTGCAGAGCCCCAACTGAAAGGCGTCGATGTCAAGGATGCTCTCTTCCACTTTGCTCTATTGATGTGCAAGAAAAAGCTTGGCACTGTAAATCACTGATCCTGTTGGCACATCCGTCTGAGCGACACCCCCCCCCCCCACTGCAAAGCGTATTTCGGATGCATATGCCAATGGGGCCATTGACAATAATGGAGCAGACAGAGTCAGAGTGTGCTCCGTCTTGCATCATTTTTGGGCATATACGTTTTCTGCAGGAGGACACCCAAATGTAGTAGACTACGTTTGGGTGTTTGCCTGCAGAAAACGTATATGCCCGAAAATGGTACAAGACAGAACACGCTGACTCAGTCTGCTCCATTCTAGTCAATGGCTCAGTCGGTGTAAGCGTTAGAAACATGCTTTTAAGGGAAGGGTGGGGAGGGTGGTTTGGACGGATGTCCCGACGGGACCAGTGAATGTAGGTGAAAACGCAGTGTGAAAAAACCCTTAGACCTCTGCTCTATTGAGACAGTGCTCTGTTCTTGGGATCAGTAAAGATTCCAGTGGTCAGACCCACAAGGATCAAAGCATTACTAACCTATTCGATGGATAGGGAAATAATTTATAATCTTGGAAAACCCTTGTAAGGGGGAAATAGCAGGTATAGTTACCATTACATATGATATATAGAATCTGCAAGCTACAAAAGTCTTTAGGGGGTTTGATGCTTTGTGACATAATCAAGATTATGTAGTATATTGTATTTCAATCCAGCACTGGATAATGGGGTACCCAAAAATAAAAATTGGGACGTCACAATGAGTTTTGTCAGTTCGGCCTATGTGCAGCCTGAAACTTCAGCCCTATGTAGTTTACTATGAGCCGACGTAATCTTCATTTATGTCCACAGCAGATCTGTTGTGTTTAGCTTCCACAGTGCTGTAAGACCACTCAGTACCTATAGATACGGTATATCTTTTCACATAGAAGTGTTGATGGTACCACCTACTTTTTACAACCATTTTACTGTTCCAATTAATTTAAAAAAGGCAAGTCTTCAAAAACTAGGAGTACAAGCAAACCGTCTACAGTTTGGTCTTTTGGGGGTCATACTCCTTTCTGCCTGTCTTCTTCTTGTAACCTACTTCGGTCATATTAACAAAAAGTAGGGGGCAAATTAAGTAAGACTGCAGGATCAGACTGCACATCATTTGTTGGGTATGCACAGGGGCTGCATAGTAAAAAAATCAAACAAAGATTTAGGCTCTATTGCAAAGTTTCTTTCACCATTTTAGACGCCTTGAAGCAACAAGAAATGGTTACAGACGATGGGGATGTATAAATATATATGTATACAGTTCTGCTCAATGTAATGTATCAGTCAGGTGGTATTAATGTATGTGTCAGGAGGCATTATCAATGTAATATATCGTTCAGCAACTTTTATACGCTGCTTATCTTATCCCTGAATCAGATGGACAAACTAATAAAACACAAAGAAAAAAATACATTTTTTTTTACCTGAACGGAGTTGAGGTGACAGTATCCATTGAGTGGAAATCTAATAACATGTGTGGAGTCGTGGTTCCAGCCCGCATTAACTGAGTTACACATTACATCCCCAATTTCTGGAAAAACTTCCTCTATTAGAGATTTGTCTCCGCTCAAGGTAATCCTTTCACCGAGATCTGGGGCAACTCTGACAACCAAGCACTCACAGGGCCTGGAAAAGCGCCCAGCCTCCCTGTCCTGTTTCCACCTCTCCAGTTCCAGAAGCATGGGCTGAAGCTGAAAGTACTTGGCCTCTTCATACAGTAGTGTGTAATCCTGAAAAAGTCCAATATAGGAATTACAACAATATCATTCAATCACTGCTCGACACAACAAGGGCAATACTAGAATTTCCCGCTATTCCTGAAATTCACAGTCTATTCAATAACAGTGCGCTCACACCTGATGACTGGTGAAGGTCTGGCTTCATGGCCACCACACTGAACATTAGGTTGAACACTATATATAAAAAGTGTAAAATGGATGGTCTTATCAAAGACTGATTGTATAGAATATGCGTCATATCGGGTGAGGGCCAGAATCCGACTAGATGGGCTTGGCCTTACTCAATCCACTTGCATTGTGAGGTTGCACCAGTCTGGTCAGCTTCTGTCCGGGAGTCTGCATAGCTCATATTCTCGCCACGTGACCGCCATTCCAGGCTATGAGAAAATTGAATACTCACAGTGTGTGTGTGATATGAGGATGCACATGTCTGGAGTCAGAGTGGCACAGAGAGGCACACAGTGACTGCAGAAGTGTGTAGAGCGGACAACCCCTTTAAATAGAATCTACTTTAAATAAAAATGAGTAAAATAAAAATTGCCTTTAATAACACTAGACTAAAACTTGTATTTACAATTAGAGCTAAATCTGATATACTTTGGTTTTTTTGCTAGGCAGTTGGAAGAAGATTTGATGACCCACCATGCACAGTGTCTCTTCAGAGAGGAAGTAGACAAACTCTAGCGCCACCTATTGGAAACAGCAATCCTAAAAGTCAAAAGTGACCCTTTAAAGTGAACCTGTCAGGTGCAGTATGCACCCAGAACCACGAGTAGTTATGGGTGCATATTGCTAATCCCTGCCCGACAATCCCTGTATTTAGTGGCATATATAAAAAGAGATTTAGAAAAAAGTATTTCTAAAGATCATTTATGAGATGCTAATGAGTGCAGGGACTAGTCGGAAGGGCGTTCAGCCCACAGGGGCATGCTAACATGCTATTCAATGCCAATTGCCCAGCGTCATCAGTGGTGACGCGCATGTTTGAGTACGCTGTCACTGCTTTAGATCGCAGAGTTTAGGGTCAGTGTGCATGATCAGAAGACCCAGACACGTCTAGTCATGCACACTACGAAGCTGGGTGTACATGTCCCGGCTTCCGAGAGCTCTAGTGCGCATGCTCGGAAGTGTCGGGAACTTCTGATCACGCGCACTGACCCTGAGCCCGGTGTAAGCGTACACAGGTACACGCTTCACCGCTGAGCAATGAGCATTAACTAGCATGTTAGCACATACCTGTAGGCTTGCCTAGTTGGGGGAAAAAATAAAAAACAAAAAAAAAGAAAAAGCCCTTGTGACTAGTTTCTGAGCTCGTTAGCATAACATAAAGGATCTTTAGAAATACTTTTTATAAAGATCTCTTTAGCTATGCTAGTGTATACAGGGACGGTTAGGCAGGGAATAGCAATATGCACCCAGAACTGCTCGTGGTTCTGGGTGCATATTGTACCTGACAGGTTCCCTTTAATGAGTCTTGTCAGATGACTTAGGATTTATGCCAAATCAGAACCTTAATTAACAGACACTGTATTTTGGGGCGATTTCCCCTCATCAGTGCAAAGTATGAGATCTGATCTGGCTGTATGAAAAGCTAAGACTGGGTCTGACCCACCATGTTAATTATAACGTTTAGGCACTGTACAATTAAGGAAACATCAACATATTACAAAGCTCCTTCTCCCAGGGATTTATGCAGATGGTGTCAATGTCTTTCCACCTTATTCAGTGTGCCGTTTTATCAGCTGCTATTTAAAGCACCACTCCAAAATGTAACTGCCCTTCGCCCTTTCATATTCTCAGCTTCTGAAGGCTTCATCGGTTTTTGGCGGCACTACAATCTTGCAGCTCCATCTTGTGCCCATAACTTCTGACTGGCCGGAAGTCAGAAGTTGCATTACTAGATCTCAATACAAGTCTATGAGAGCTAGAATGTGGCTCTCATAGACTTGCACTGAGTTGTTACCTTCGTCGCCCTCCAACAAACAATGGAGCAGCCGGCAGGTCACAAATCACCAGAGACCGCCAGGAGCAACGCTGGAAACAAATGAAGATACCGGAAGTGGAGTATAAGATGGGGGCAGGGGACTTAAGGAGGCTTTACACGTTACGATATTGTTAATGTTTTATCGTCGGGAACACGTTGTTAGTGACGCACATCCGGCGTCATTAACGATATCGCAGCGTGTGATACTTACCAGCGACCTTAAGCGACCTCAAAAATGGTGAAAATCATACACCATGGAGAGGTCGTTCCAAAACCAAAAATCGGTAATGGTTGATTATCGATGTTGTTGGTCGCTCCTGCAGCAGCACACATCGCTGTGTGTGACACCGCAGGAGCGAGGAACGTCTCCTTACCTGCCTCCACCGGCAATGCGGAAGGAAAGAGGTGGGCGGCCTGTTACATCCCGCTCATCTCTGCCCCTCCGCATTGATTGGCCGGCCGCTTAGTGACGTTGCGGTGATGTCGTTGTGATGCCGAACATCCCTCCCCCTTGAAGGAGGGATTGTTCGGCAGTCACAGTGCCGACGCCGACCAGGTAAGTGCGTGTGACTCTGCGGTAGCGATAATGTTCGCTGCGGCAGCGATCACACGAAATCGCTTGCACGACGGGGGCGGGTGCTTTTGCATACGATATTGCTAGCGATATCAAAGAGTGTGAAGCCCGCTTTAGATTTTAAAAACACTGGAGTGGTGCTTAAAGGGTTAATATATGGAACAATAGGGGATTTTACAAATCACATAAAAACAATCATTTTTGCAAAAGTTTTATCTACGGATGACTGATAATGTGAAGTTACGTAGATACACCAGTAATCCTAGTAAGTGCTGTATTGTTTTGGACACACGCAGTTCCCCTCTCCGCTGAGGTGGGAATACGCACAGGATTTATACAGATACTCACTTTGAAATCATCAGAGATGAGAAGCTTTGACGTGCGCAGGAAGTTCAATATGTAACGGAACATTTGGCCATCTCTGTCGATAAAATAATGCTGCTTTAAACTGTCCAGAACAATGGGCTCCGTTCCATCAAAAAGTCTTCCGATTCTGCAAAAGAACAATTCAATTCAATATCTAGAGATCAGATACTAGAAAATGAGCAAACACCGCGAACGCAAGTAGTATCGCCAAATCCCGCAGTATTTCATTGTAACAGCAATTCAGAAATTACTAAAACATAACTTCTAACGTAACACTTAGAAAAACAAAATCACACACACACACACGTGAATAAAGTATATAATTCAGAAGATATTACATGTATATCTCATCCCTCAGGGATACAAAAGGCGCTTTGTGACTATGTAACCAAAAGGGTCTCTTACTAGTTTAATCCAACTTTTTGACATTGTTCTATAGGATTAAACCCAGGGTTAAATATCACTACTATTCTACATTTTCTATCCCTGAGGGATGAGACAGAAGTGGAATATTTTACGCATTATTTGCTTAGTGTGTGATTTTGTTTTTCTGTTCCATTAGAAGTTATGTTTTAATAATTCCTGAATTGCTGTTCTATAGAGATCAGACACTACAAAATATTCAGCGACAAAGCTGTGATATGCATTAGATTCTGTATGAAGCAATGTTAGGAGCACAGACATGGGAGCGTACGCTGGGAATGGCATTATGTGCTTAGACATAAGGTACAATTGTGATCTGTATTCTCTATAATCCTGCTCAAGGCTACATGCAGGCTATTTCATCACATTGCTCAGCCTTTATCATACAATGAAGAAATGACAGATAATCAATGAAACCCTATACCAAATTACTAGAGCAGATTCTTCTGCTAGTATAAACATAGTGTTAGCACAGTGTGACCACTAGGTGGCAGTGCTCAGGTACCTGAAAAGCAGTTGATTTTAGTAGCGGCAGAATACATAGTACATGGGTGGGAAATTCAGTTTCCCAATGGGCTACATGAGTGCTTGCCTGTTGTGGAGGGCCGAACTGAATTATGATCATTTTTATTAATATTATTTTATTAAAAATGTTATCACTTAATATTGAGCAGAATTAAGTATACTGACTAGGTGCTACTGCTAATATATGTTACAATAAGAATATACGGTATGTTGCAGTAAGTCCTATCAGTAGCAGCTAATACCATATAATATGGTACTTATTAAGCATACTGCTCCTATTACTCAGCGCTTTTAAGTTGATGAACAGCTTCCAGCCCAGTGTCATGTCCTCACACACTTTCCTACAAGTATTTTCTTTAAATTGTCACCCATTTACCCAACCACATTCCCCAGATGCGCTGCTCTACGCACAATATTCATGATGTAGGGATATCATTGCTCTTGTACAGAAAAATCGTAGAAATCTGTTTTTTTTAAGCCACGCTATTAACCAATCCGGATCGTTGAAAGAATTAATGTTTCTTTATTTTCATGCACAGGTCAACGCGTTTCAGGAGTACTCAGCTCCCTTCATCAGGACAACAGGCAAAAACATTAAATCTGATGTTGATGTTTTTGCCTGTTGTCCTGATGAAGGGAGCTGAGTACTCCTGAAACGCGTTGACCTGTGCATGAAAATAAAGAAACATTAATTCTTTCAACGATCCGGATTGGTTAGTAGTGCGGCTTGGAAAACCTGATTTCTATCATCTTCTGTTATCTACCAAACCCGGGCTGCAGCTATTGACCTGGACTGTACATACGTTTATAGGAGTTGTGACTTGCATAACTTCTAAAGGTGAGTTTGATTTATTTATTACTCTTTCCCTATTGGGTAAGACCCTATTTGCATTTTTGTACACAGCTTTTTTATAGAGCCTCTATAGTGGAAGTGAGGGCAAACTGCTCCCTGTTCCATAATTGTATTCTCCCGTAACTGCATCCTGATGATGCAAATACCAATGAAATTCAGATGCCGGACGGAGGGCGGCTGTGAGGTGTGGTACGCCATTGTTTTCAGCCTGTTGGCTGCCCCGTGTTGTTTGCATGCTGCAAAGGAACAGCACTTTGCCCAGGTCTAAAGGCTGCTTTACACCTTACAATTAAGCATACGATATTGTATGCGATGTGACACGCCCCCATCGTATGTGCTGCACGTTCAATTTGTTGACCGTATCACACAAACGATTATTTCCCATCACACGTACTTACCCGTCCATACGACCTCGATGTAGGCGGCGAACATCCACTTCCTGGACTGGGAGGGACGTTAGGTGTCACAGAGACGTCACACGGCAGCCGGCCAATAGAAACGGAGGGGCGGAGATGAGCGGGACGTAAACATCCCGCCCACCTCCTTCCTTCCGCATTGCCGGCGGGAGCAGCGGGACGCAGGTAAACTGCAGTTCATCGTTCCCGGGGTGTCACACACAGCGATGTGTGCTGCCTCGGGAACATTGAGCAACCCGACGTGCAATTTTTAGGTTTTGAACGACATGTATGCGATCAACATTTATTCGTTCAATCGCAATCGAACGTAGGTTTCACACACTACAATATCACTAACGATGCCAGATGTGCGTCACTTACGTGACCCCGCCGACACATCGTTAGATATATTGTAGCGTGTAAAGCCCGCTTAAAACTGACATTGTGTTGTATAGATCAGTCTGATGGTCTTAAAAGGGTTTGAGGGAAAAGATCCAATACAGCTTATATCCTGTTCATTAAAATCCCTGGAGTATGTGTATGCAAGAGCCCAGTCTTAAAAACAGTTTCTAGGTGTCAAATCAATGAATATCACTTCCTCTCCTAAATACTAAGCCAAGAAGCATGAAGGCACAGGAGGGGCATGTGCAACAATGGGGGATATCACATATGGACTTCTGGAGAGAAAAGGGCCATGATGGGAAGAGCTATTGTAGGACAGCGCAAAAAGTGTAAGATCAGAAAAATTGGCAATAGTGACATAATTCTCCTTGTAAATAAATAACAAAAATATATAGCAGCAGTCGTAATGTTGTGGGTGCAATACTCCATAATCCATAAATCAACCAGCCAAACCCCCCAAAATGTAGAAAAGAAAAAAAACAAAAAAAAAAACAAAACCACAACAAATATAGGATGGAGACAGCACTGCAATAGAAATAAGTTAAAAAGGTGGACATTATTCACGCAGATACATGTAATGTTTCAGCCTCTACTTTGAAGCCTTTCTCAAGCATCAAATGATCAGGCTCCAGCTTCAAATGAGAAGCTGAAACATCACATGTATCTGGGTGAATAAAGTCCACCTTTTTAACTTACTGTATTTTTCGGATTATAAGATGCACTTTTCCTCCCAAACCTTTGGGAGGCAAATGAGGGGTGCATCTTAAAATCCGAATGTAGCTTACCGGGGGGTTGTGCAGAGGGGTCAAAGGAGGCAGGGAGATGATCCAAGCAGTGCACGGTGCTGCTGGTCTGTGCGACGCTGTTCTGGATCGGGCCGCGCCGTTCTGCTCTGTGCACGGCTGCTCCGTCCTGCTCGGCTGCTGTGTGCACGGCTGCTCCGTCCTGCTCTGTTCTGTGCACGGCTTCTCTACTACTTGCAGTACTCCAGTACTGCCCCTGCCTCCTGTGATCCCAGCTCCTCTGCAGGCCCCCCTCCCTGGTAAGACACCACCAGATTATAAACTGACCCCATATTTTTTTTTTTTACCTTTTTTTTTCCTTCCAAATTTGGGGTGCGTCTTATAAAACAAAAAATATGGTATTATTTCTATTGGACTGCTGTTTCCTATACTATATACAAGTTAGGTGGAATAAGTATTGAACCCGTCATAAATTTTCTAAGAAAATATATTTCTAAAAGGTGCTGTTGACATGAAATTCTCACTAGATGTCGGTAACAATCCATCCAATCCACACCATCAAAGAAATCAAACCATGGATGTCCATAAATTTAGTGAACTGTAATAACGAGAAATGACAGGGAAAAAAGTATTGAAGACGCTTACTGAAATATATATTTAATACTTCGCACAAAAGCTGGTCTTGGCGATTACAGCTTTAGGAGGCCTCCTGTATGGAGAAACTAGTCGCCTGCATTGCTCAGGTGTAATTTTGACCCAAACACTCTTCAAATCCTGAAGGTCCCATGGGCTCCTATGAACTTAGCTTTAGTTCCTTCCATAAATTTTCAATTGGATTCAGGTCAGGCGATTGGCTGGGTCATTCTAGCAGTTTTAAATTTATTTCTGTTCTGTGCCCGCACTGCGACTTCAGTATGTAGCAGAGCCGAAATCATTGTGGCACTTTGTGTGGATTACCAAACTGGGTGTTTGGTGGGTTAATAAATTTGAGAACGAAAGTGTTTTTTTGTATTTTATTTCAAATAAACACAAACACCGAAAAAAAATCTTCTTTTCACTTACAGGATTAGTAATGGGGCGGGAGGGGTGTCTCGAACAACCCCCATTATTAATCTAGGGCTCAGTGGCAGCTATGAGCTGTCATTAATTCCTTAGATTACCCAAATTGCCACCGTCCCAGGACAACAGGGATGCGCTGGGTAAAGTGCCGGGATTGTCACATCTAATGGACACTGGCAATTCTGGGCGGCTGCAGTATGCTATTTTTAGGCTGGGGGGCCCAATAACCATTGGCCTCCTCAGCCTGAGATTAGCCGCCAGCTGTCGGCTTTATCATGCCTGGGTATCAAAATTGGGGAAGGGTGCAGGCCGGTTTTTATAAATCATAATAAATAATAATAATAATAATTATTATTATTAATAAAAAAAAAAAAAAAAAAAAAAAAAAAAAACCACACACACACACACACACACACACACACACACACACACACACACACACACACACACACACACACACACACACACACAATAAAAACACACATGGGGTCCCTTTTATTTTGATATACAGCCAAGATAATACAGCTGGGGGCTGCAGCTATATGCTTTATCTGTGCTGGGCATCACAATATGGGGGGACTCTACGCCAATTTTTTTATTTATTTTTACACCCTATAGGGGTGCAGACTGTGTGTGTGATTCCAAACCAATCACGGAAGCTGTAACACAGGATGGGGATGCTGTCTGAAAGCAACCAGAGACGGCGCACAGGGTAAGCAGTGAATATGTATGAGGGTTAATGAACGGACTCTGAAGCAGTGTGACAACCGCGGGGAAGATAGGCAAGTATAACGCTCCTGCTGTATTCCTTTTTTTCCCTCTCTCCAAACATTTCAGTACAGACCCCGAACTTTATAGTTTGGGTTCACCCATCAATATTACCAACATCCGATGAGAAATGCATCTCAATAGCATCTTTAGAAATATATTTACTTAGAAAATAATTACAGCCCAAGATGCAAAAAAATGTCCATCATATGAAGCATTTTTAATTATTTTTTTTTTTAAATACATAGCTTGTTGTACATTTGGTTTCATAAGTATTTTGAAAAGTTTAGATATTTTTGTCATATAAATGTGTGTTAAATGAGCCATTTAGTAAGGAGCTGATGTGTGGAAAATAGGAGTTGGAAATTTGGTTACAGAATGCACTGTTCTGAATATTTCATATCTGTTGTAAAAATGTACATATAAAAACAGCGCCCCTCTGTCTACAGGCTGTATCTGGTACTGCAACGTACACTTATGCTATGCAGAATACTGTAATTCTCAAAAATGACCGCAGACGTGTCTGGATCTCACGAGAACAAGCTCATTTTGTCACAAACGCACGCAACAATCTGCTCGTGAATGATCACTAAAAGGAAATAAAACGCCCTGTTAGGGTATAAAGTAAGAAAAATCTTCTAAACCGCTCCGTTTCCCAGTAGTATCCCCTCCCTGAAAACCAGTCTGGTCCAGTCAGGACTCCATCTACAGCACAAAGAACATCTACATTTATGATTAGTTCTGAATGACGGCTTATGTGAGGAATTTTACAGCTGATACATGAACAAGTCCCAAATCCTCAGACTATGCGAGTGGACGATATGAACAGTAGGCTGTGTGCCCACGGGACTCTGTATCTGCGGATTTTTCTGCATCAAAATCCGCAGCTTTCCCCCGGAATCCGCACCTTTTCATAGGTGCGGATTTTGTGCGGATTTGGTTGCGGATTTTGTGATTTTTTTTTTTAAATTCAATTGAATAGGCAAAATCCGAACGAAAATCCACAACAATAATTGACATGCTGCAGATTTTTACGCACGAAAATCCGCTGCGGAAAAATCCGCTGCGGAAAAATCCGCAGCGTGGGCA
Organism: Anomaloglossus baeobatrachus; assembly: GCF_048569485.1. Classification (NCBI taxonomy): domain Eukaryota; kingdom Metazoa; phylum Chordata; class Amphibia; order Anura; family Aromobatidae; genus Anomaloglossus; species Anomaloglossus baeobatrachus. Next base: position 159,460,797 of record NC_134358.1, on the reverse strand, counting down.
CAGCATTTCCCAAATGCCATAGAAATGGCTGGGGAGTAGCTGTGCTGCAGATTTCTGGAAAATCCGCGGCTTTTCCGCGAGAAATCCGCGGCAAAATCGGTGCATTTTCCGCAGCGTGGGCACATAGCCTAAGGCTGTGTGCCCACACTGCGTTTTTCAAGAATTTTTCCTTGCAGATTTGAATCAATACTGCAAGGAAAAACACATCCCAGCAAAGTCTATGAGAATCCTGACTTGCTGTGCACATATTGAAGATTTTTTCCTTGTAGATTTTGGTGCAGAACAAGCCTGCAGCACATCAATTCTCTCTCACTTTTTTCTTGCATCTGATATAATACACTACAGCAAATTACATTGATCAGTGGTGCACTCGCAGCACTGACACTTCGCCTCACACACCATGCATCCAGCATGGTCAGTGAAGCGATCCATAGCTCAGTAACACAGAGTCGTCATTGTGATGACCCAGGTTTGCTATGGCAGCAATTGGGTTCCTGTGATTGCATTACAGGGACCCAATCACTAGGGAGAGGTAAGAGATTCCTCTCCCTGCCTCCTGAATGCTACGATTACGATTGATTGCAGCATTTAGGGGGTTGAACTGCTGGGAGCGGTGCGGGGACTGCTCCAGGCAGTGAGAGCTGGGTCTCAGCTGTAACATCAGCTGGAGATGTGGCAGCAATCATGGGAGTAGAGGCGCAGTAACCCCTGTGATCACTATGACCTAAAAACTCAGGAAAAGAACGGGAGAAAAAAAAAAAAAGCAAAACATTAAAGAGAAAAAAAACAAAAAACATCATGAAAACGATTGCACACGTTTGCTACGTCAGCACATGACCTAAAAAAAAGGTCCATTTACACAGCACACTATTGCACATAAAGATCACGAACATGAGCACACAGTCTATTAGTCAAATTAACAATTAAGAACAATACTATTATATACTACCAGAATTTGCATTTTTGTGCTCCCTATATTTCTACTGGACCCTTATGCGTGCCCCCTATTGTGAGTGTTAGTCACGCTGTAGCAGATGCTCCTTCAGTGAATAGGGATGAGAGGGAACGCTCTCCTTTTCGGCACCTTATACACTAACATGCGGCTAGGAAAGCTATGTGACCAGCCCCAGGGCCGTGGGGTACTCTGTACCGGGCGTTGGTTAATGGGATTATGTCACGGGGGCCTGTGACCGGGCCCGTGGTCCTGGTGGTCGCTGAAAGTCAGTAAATAGTAAAAAAATAAAAATATTTTGTGACGCCACCTTCGGTTCCAGTATGGTTACTGGGGCTGCAGGTCAGACCTCTGGGGTGATTGTTAGGCAGCCGGTTGTTTACGCTTCCGGTAGGTGAAGCGGGGTCCCCAGGGCAGTTTTTGTAGTCTTACACAGATATGGCAGTTTGTCTTCACAGCCTTTTCAACTGTCACTTTAGTGCAGCAGCCTATGGCTCCTCAGATGAGAGAAATAAACTGTCACACCAATTCATTAACTCTGACCAGGTTTTATTAAAAGGGGTTCAGTTTGTGATGTGACAGTTTTTGGGTGATCTGGGAACAGTTCAGGATCTCTATGCCAGGTCAGTTGTGTGGCCTCCCTGTTGCGCTGTGTCTCTCCTTGGTCCTAGGCTGCCTGGAGCTATACCTTGTCCCTCTCTCACTGTCTTCACCTGTATGGCAGGTGGCGGGAGCTTCTCTAAAGGGCACTGCTGTACTCACTGCGATCCCTAAGATCTGTGTAGCGGCTTTGCCTTCAGGTGCTGCTGCGGCCAGGAGATCTGGAGTCTCCCTGGCCTCCGGTCTTTATTGCTGGGCAGATTAGATCCCTTACAATCTCGGACGACTGTGTCCGGTAGTCAGCGCTGTTCCTTGGGGATGAAGCGGTCAGGCTCCACCTCCCCGGTCACTCCTCTTTTGCCTCACTCCTGGATCCCTCAGTCTGTCTCACAGCTACTAGCACGGGCTCAGCACAGCCCTCTCCACCTTGATGTCATCACAGTCCTCTCTCCAGCTCAACTGTCTGACTCCGCCTCCAGACCTAGATTTAAAGGGGACTTCACCTGAGCTCGGCTTGTAGGGCTCCCCCTCCAGGCCTGGAGTGGAAGTGTTGTTTGTGGGATTACCTGATGTGGAGATCCTTCCCTGCCCCAGGTACAGGTATATTTGTGGCAACCGAACCCTGTGGTGCCACACTACGCTTTCTCCTTCCTAAGAAAAGTGACCAAGGTGAAGACAGAAGTGCATTATAACAAATTCTGTCTTCTTGTTTCCTGGCCACATATAGTGCACATTATGCAGCAGTATCGGTGCCGATCTCTGCACTGATCCCATTCAGCAAAAATTGCAGGGTGTCTGCCTACCATAGTAGAGCTAAGAGACTCTGATCAGCTCTGCCTTGTAATGTCAATACATTCAATATGTCTGCCCAACAAATTAGAACCACAAGAAAAAAAAAAAAACAAAAAAAAACCAAAAAAACAAACAAGATACCGGTTGAGGTTGTAAGGCCACTAAAAGGAGCAGCATTGTTTGGCAATTAAATAATAAAGAATCATAAAAAGTTAAAACCCAGGAAAAAAAAATAAGTATCTATACGGAGAATGCTCTATATGCTCAGTGCATGTATGGCTCATATTTTCCAATATATACAGAATATCCGAAGCAAGAAACTCAGAGTCTTCTCCCCACAGCAGGAAATAACATCATAGATGCTTTTTTAAGGCTAAAATACAGCCCCACTACCAAATGAAGGGTTATTATGTGAACTATACCATGGGTGGTTAGTCCTGTGGATTTCTACGCCCAGTTTAGCAGGATTGTGTGCTGCCCATGCATTATTTTCCACTTGTGATTCATGGGGTTTTCTACTGCTGAGAATGTAATAATCCTCAGATTTGTACACTGTTTACTGTAGGATTACGAAAGGTTTGGTAATTATATGTGTGAACACGTGACATCACCTCAGAAGCACTGGGCTCTGCCGCTGCCTGTGCAGAATGCAGGAGTCATGTAAGGACACCCCGCACACTGCCTGCTGCTGCACTCCGGCTCCGCTTACACGCACCCACAAGTGACTTGTCAATGTGTTTTCAGCTTGCAGGGCACAACACGCCTCTCGAAAGAAAAAACACCGATCACATGCCAATTGTGTGAGATTATAGCGCGAGGTGTCATTAGATTTGCAGGAGACTTATTCAGGCAGATTAGCAGATAAGGACATATTACAGCGACAGAAGAAATCCTTAAATAAAGATTTGCAAGGAAGGTGGGATCACATGTATGCACAATGTATCCAGCACTGAGATTAGGGTTAGGGTACTTTCACACTTGCGTTATTTTCCTTCCGTTACAATCCGCCCTTTTGGGAAACAGCGGAATCCGTTAACGGATTCCGCTGTTTCCCATAGACTTGTATGGGTGACGGATTGTACCAAAAGGAGCTGCGTTGCTTCCGCTGGGCGACGCTCCGTTGCTTCCGCCCAGCGGGAGGAACGCAGCATGTAACGTTATTTTGAGCAGCGGAATCCTCTGGATTTCACTGCGCATGCTCTTTTTTTTTTTTTTTTTTTTTTTTTTTTTTTAAATCAAACTTTATTTTGGCTCGCGGTGGCCGAACGTTCAGCTGAGCGCCCGGCCGTCGGCAAGCGACAGCGCTCAGCTGAATGACCGGCCACCAGCATGCCCGGCCGCCGGCAAGTCACAGCGCTCAGCTGAGCGCCCGCCCGCCGGCATGCCCGGGCGCCGGCAAGTGACAGCGATCAGCTGATCACCCGGCGGCCGGCTGCAGGGAGCGATCAGCTGATCACCCGGCGGCCGGGAGCGATCAGCTGATTACCCGGCAGCCGGCTGCAGGGAGCGATCAGCTGATCACCCGGCAGCCGGGAGCGATCAGCTGATCACCCGGCGGCCGGCTGCAGGGAGCGATCAGCTGATCACCCGGCAGCCGGGAGCGATAGCTGATCACCCGGCGGGCGGGAGCGATCAGCTGATCACCCGGCGGCCGGCTGCAGGGAACGATCAGCTGATCGTTCACTATAGTCTGCCGCTGGTAAAACCGGGAAAAAAAAAAAAAAAAAATCAAAACGAATTGCGTTGTTTTGCAGCATCCGTTGCATCCGTTGTGTCACTATATGCAACACATCCGTTGCATCCGTTACACAACGCAATGCAACGGATACCGTTCAACGCAAGTGTGAAAGTAGCCTTACTGAGGCAGGATTGTCACACCAAGTACAATTTAAAGGTAGAGGCATTACACACTGCATCCGGATCCAACCAACAGCATGGAGACACAAAACCCCCAAACCAACAGGTTGTCCAGGACAAGGAAAAAAAAAAAAAAAGAGATATATATATATATATATATAGAGATATATATATATTATATATATATATATATATATATATATATATATATATATATATATATATATATATATATATATATATATATATATATATATATATATATATATATATATATATATATATATACACACACACACACACACACACACACACACACCTATATATACACTGTTCATACATACTTTTTTTGCTGTTGCCAATAGATAATATAAAACAACAACATACATGTGCACAAGTTACGTATTTATAAGTAAATATCTGCATCTCTTGGCAGAAAAAAAAAACCTGACAGGCAAAAACACGTTTTTTTTTTGGAGCAGATTTTTCCCCCACTTAGTATGTGCGAAATCTGCAGCAAAAATGCTGAAAGAATTGACATCCTTGAGATTAAAGGGTGCTTTACACGCTTTGAGATTGTTAATGTTTTATCGTCAAGGTCACGTCGTTAGTGACGCACATCCAGGGTCATTAACGATATCGCTGCGTGGGACATTTATGTGCGACCTAATACGATCGCAAAAGTGGCAAAAATAGTTTGCCGTGGAGAGATAGTCCTAAAAATAAAAATCGTTCACCTCTCATTAGCGATGTTGTTCCTCGTTCCTGCGGCAGCACACATCGCTGTGTGTGACACTGCAGGAACAACGAACATCACCATACCTGCCTCCACCGGCAATCAGGAAGGAAGGAGGTGGGCGGGATGTTACGTCCCACTCATCTCCGACCCTCCGCTTCTATTGGACGGCTGCTGTGTGACGTCGCTGTGACGCCACACAACCCGCCCCCTTAGAAAGGAAGCGGATCGCCGGCCATAGCGACGTCGCAGGGCAGGTAAGCCGTGTGACGGGGGAGCGCGATTTTGTGCGCGACGGGCAGCAATATGCCTGTGTCGCACAAACGATGGGGGCGGGTACGCATGATAGCAATATCATTACCGATATCGCTACCATGTAAACCCCCCTTTAGGCCCTGTGCGCACGCTGCAAAATTACCGCGGATTTTGCCGCGGAATTGCTGCAGAAAATGTGTCTAACATTGCTGCAGTCAAATCCTATGGGTTTTAAAAAATGCTGTGCGCACACTGCGTTTTTTTTTTTACCCGCGGATTTTCCGCTGCGGAATTAATGAGCATGTCACTTCTTTTCCGCAGGTACCTGCGGTTTTTGCCATAGATAATGGTAAAAACCACGGGGACCAACTTGTGGAAAATCCGCGGCAAAAACGCGGGTACGGTTTTATCGAGGGTGCTGGATTCTTTCAGAGGGTCCGTCTTTTTAAGAAAATGGCACTTTCTAGTGCGCCCATAGCCTTAAAAAGGGAACCTGTCAGGTGCAATATGCATCCTGAACCACAAGCAGTTCTGGGTGCATATTGCTGATCCCTCCCTAACCGTCCCTGTATACACTAGCATAGATAAAGAGATCTTTAGAAAAAGTATTTCTAAAGAGCCTTTATGATATGCTAATGAGTGCAGGGACTAGTCTGGGCTAGGAAAAGCTGTGTAATCCCATTGGGATTTGACCCAGGATCCCAGTGTTGCAAAGCAACAGTGCCAACCACTGAGCCACCGCTCTGCACTCTGGTAATTATTCTCAGAAAATTGCTCCTATTAAGAGAGAATCTAAAAAGTGTGAGGAGCAAGATATGGAGGGAATATCTCAGATATATAGGGCAGGTGCAGAGGGAGCACGTATGAAGTGGAGCAAACTATATATGCTGGAGCTCATTTATCAGTTTCTTTATGAGGTCATGGCTATTCTCTCTGCTTTACCTCCAGAAATGCACAGTGGGCAATAAATCAAAGCATGGTTTACAGCAGGGGTGCAGAACCTGAGGCTCGGGGGCCACATGCAACCCGTGATGCCATTCTTTGCGGCCTCCAACCATATGGACAAAAAAATGCTAGTCTGAATGGTTAACTCTATGTGAGCAGCTACTAACCTATACTGAGCAGACATCTCATGCATCAGGAGAATGGGGTCTCCTCACCAGTTTTGCACTCCAGAAATCCAAAAAGGATTGTGTGATTAGGAGGCCTTCTGTACCAGCGACGCTCCCCACTGTAGTTTATGGGAGTTGTGACACATTAGAAAGGAAGAGCAAAGCACATTATCCTAAAGAGGAAGACGTGATGCATGCCCACAGCTCTCTACAATAGGTTTAGTCACACAATTGTCATGGGGATTTAGAAGAGATGTTACTTTTTTCAATATGCTTCCAATTGCTTTTACTGATAGATGGTCAAAATAATGTGGGGGGCAGAAACCTCCACCGTGTGCACTATAGGTGCTTTTCCATTAAAGTCAGACAAAACTTAGAGCATTTGATGTGGATTTCGGAGCAACATTGATTTCTAAATCCTCATCAAAAGAACTGTGTGAAAGACCCATGAGAGTGCAAATTGGTGAAGGTAAGAGTCCTTGAGGCTATGTGCACACTGGAAAATGGACTGCACCCTCTGGCAGAATACCGCACCCGTGTTTTTGCCGAGTGTTGGTCCCTACGGTTTTTTTTACCATTATCTAAGGCAAAAAACGCAGGTACATGCAGAAAAGTGACATGCTCATTAATTCCGCAGCGTAAATTCCGCAGGTATAAAAAGAAACCGCAGTGTGCGCATAGCATTTTTTTTTATACCCATAGGTTTTGCTGGGGAATGACTGCAGAAATGATAGACACATTTTCTGCAGCAAATCCGCAGCGTGCGCACATAGCCTAAAGGGGTATTCCCATCTCTGAGATCCTATACTAAGATGTAGTAGGTATAATAATAATGAGAAAATCCCTCCAATTAGAAATGTAGTATAGTTCTCCTGATAGAGCCATATATCTTTCCGCATGTTCAGTGCATTGCAGGACCTTAGGTATCCATGGTTACAACCACGCATATAGTCACAGTTGCTCGTGGTCATAACCATGGATACCAAAGGTCCAGCAATGCCTTGAACATGAGATAAGAGACATGGCTATATCAGGAGAACATATATAAAAATATATTATTTTACACCTACTACATATTGGGATAGGATCTTGGAGATGGGAATATCCCTTTAAGTAGAATCTGCACCTCTCGCACATTTCGGCTACGTACACACTGAGTATTTGATGAGGTTTTACCTCAGTAGTGGGTAGAAAATGCAGAAGTGGTGCGCATGTTTCTATTATACTTTTCCTCTAATTGTTCCTCTCCTAGTTTTGGCTACAAATACGGAGGTATAACAAAAAAAAACCCTCACCAAATACTGAACTTGTGCAGGTGACCCCTTTCAATATGCCACAAATGTTACAGAAAGTACTACCCATTTAATTTTTAGGGTATGTACCCACGATCAGCGTTTGCAGCGTTTTGGATGTAGCGTATTTTCACTGCGTCCAAAACACTGCGTTGTACAGAACAAGCATAGTGGATGGGATTACTAGAAATCCCATGCCAACTGTGCGTATACAGCCCACAGCGAAAACTGACCTGCGGTGTGGCTTACCGAGCTGCAAGAACATCAATTCTTTACTGCAGAGACACAAGTGTAGGGAGAACACAAGCGAGAGACCGCAGTGGAGGGCTTGTGGCCCCGCAAGTCAGGATCCGCAACGTCCAGGACACAGCAGGTCCTGATCATGGGCACATACCTTAAGTGTGGCTCCCAAATTGTTTCACTATGACAATGTGGCGCCCCTTGTTTATAGAAAGTTCTCATGCACACCTGAAACATTTACTTAGAGCAAAACAGTCAGCGAGTCGCAAAAATCTTCCTAATGAAAACTTAGTTCACACAGGGCATCTTTTGGTGTGTTTTTGAGGTCACAAAGATGCACCTATATGTATGCATTTCCTTCTCCCAGCAAAGTCTATGAGATTTTGATTTTGCTGTCCACACTGGTCAACTTTTGTTGTCTGCATTTTTCAAGATGCAGCATGTCAATTCTTTTTGCATTTTTTGAGAACTTCCAGTCAATAGATTTGACTTAAAAAACGTGGTAAAACACGGTAAAACGTGTCAAAAACGCATTGCGTTTTTGGTGCATTTTAAGATGCACTCACAAAAAAGATGCCATGTGTGAACATAGCCTGGTACCTACACATCAAGATACACTGCAGATCTAGAGGCCAGATACAACTGTGCAGCATATTATAGTGAAGGGAAAGTAGACAAGACTTTACCAAATCTCACCCACACGCTATAGAAGAGATCAGAGGTGGGCACCTATCCGGTTTTAGGATGCACTGTAGGACCATTTGGGGTTTGGATTTTCACCTCTGAGTTTAACTTTTTCCAGTGCATATATTGAAATCTGCAACAAAATCCCCATCATAAAAGTTTGTACATGAGAATGTGCCCCTCAGATATGTGTACACTATGAGTATTTGCGGCACAGGTTTACATGCAACAGTATTTGCGGCACAGGTTTATACGCGGAAAGGTCTGTCCGGATTACCATACCAGCTAAATTGATAAATCTCTTCTGCACATTGCATGGATATTTCCGTGCAGATGTTAAAATTCTCGGCATGTCAATTCTTTGTCCCGAATTCAAGTGCAATGAGAGGTGTACATTTTGTAGATGATCCCATCAAACTCTTGTCAAGGTCTTGTGGCACACTGAGCAGTGCAATTACAAATCAGCATGGGGTCCTTGTAATCTCAGTTAACGCATCAGTGTAGGCCATTAAAACCTAATATCTTTTCACCCATATAATTCATTAACACAGCAGAGCTTATGATGAAATATCCCTACACCTGGCACAGGTGATCGAGGGCCAACGCTGGGAAATTCATTTACCTACCACCACAAAGTGTTTGAATTGTTCAAGGAAATGAACAAGGAGATGAAAAGGATATACAAATCCCAAGCAGATGGTGCCCGCACGCAAAGTGGTGGTGAAATGAGCTGCACTAACCCACCTACTACCCAGCCTGCCCTCCTAGGACTTAGGTCTTTGTTATTTGGCTACATGTCTCATGGGGCATTTACACTGGCCAACCGCTTTTGTGTAACAGCCTGACTAGACAGGTAACCGCATCTCCAGATGCACAGAACGATCATTAAAGCGGGTGCATATTGCTAATCCCTGCATCTGATAGAATAGATAAAGAGATCTTTAGAAAAAGTATTTCTAAAGATCTTTTATTGTATGCTAATGAGCGAGGGGACTAGTCCCGTGGGCGTTGCTTCCCTTGCTAGTCATCCCCATTAGTATGACAGCACGCCCTCTGTGGGCGTGCTAACATACTAATGAATGAACGGCGTCAGAGGATGATCTCACTCACCTCTCCGCCACCATCACGGACTAACGCTGGATTTCAGCTCAGTGCGCATGATCCCGGACTTCGGTCATGCACACTACTTTGAAGCCAGGACGCGTACACCCGGCTTCATAGTGCACATGTCGGAACTCCGGTGTAGGATGCAATGGGAGCGGAGAGGTGAGGGAGATGATCCTGTGACGCTACGTATGGATTAACATGTTAGCATGCCCAGAGGAGTGTGCTATCATGCTAATGGACAGGAAAAAGCTGTGGATATAAGGAGCGCATTAGGGTCTTACCAGTGTAAAATATGGTGACTTTTTAATAAGAAAACCGCTCACCTAGAAAGGTTGTGAGACTCACGACCAGTATAGAGACATAACAGCTGCAGCCGATCCCACGTGCCAAAGGCAGAAGCAATACAAAAACCAGGATAATTGTGGTATACTCCGCGCTGCTGTACAAAGAATTACTCCAAATAATAAAAGCAATGGTGATGGTTTATTCTATGTGTTTCGAAGAGAGATTCCCTCTTTTTCCTCAGGAAAATCCACCAATAAATGGTGGATTTTCCTGAGGAAGAAGAGGGGATATCTCTTTGAAATGCGTAGAATAAACCATCACCATTGCTTTTATTATTTGCAGTGATTCTTTGTACAGCAGCGCAGAGTATACCATCATGCTAATGGGGCAGACTAGCAAGGGATGCAACGCCCAGGGGACTAGTCCCCTCGCACATTAGCATACAATAAAAGATCTTTAGAAATACTTTTTCTAAAGATCTCTATATCTATGCCAGTGTATACAGGGACGGTTAGGCAGGGATTAGCGATATACACCCAGAACTGCTCGTGGTTCTGGGTGTATATTGCACCTGACAGGTTCTCTTTAATAAAAAGCAATCTGTGCACACAGACAGAATATCACTGTTCTCAGCAGCATATTTCAGGTTTACACACAATGATGTGCTGATGAAAATGATAATTTTTAAGCATGGCTAAAAATCATTTCACCCAACGAACAAGTGTTTGGTGGCCTGCTCAGACAGGCTGATCCTTTAGATACAAGCAATTCTAAAAGCGCTCTCTTTATAGTTTAACGCAGCCTGCTCATCATGAAGACCCCTAAAATGTAATTTACAGGGCAGTAAACATCCCCTTATTTGTGCACTAAGAGCCAAGATCTCAGCTGCCATCAGCATGTTTATGCCTCACAGTTATTGTAAGACTGTCAAGCCGGCAGTGAAGTAAGGAGTTCTTCTAAGGATATGAATAAGTCCATGGAGCAGAGCAAGTCCCCCTGTCTCCGAGGGCTGATGCTCTTCGGGTCACTATCCTAGAGGAAGAAGTTTGGCAAGTAGAGGACAAATTTCTAACTCCCATCTGCAAAGATTCTGCCTCCCCTGAAGACGTCTGACACAGCCTCTCTGGGGGCCAGACATGGGACTTCAGTCTCCGGCCCGCCACAAGGCACTGCAGCGGAGCTGACATTTACTATGACAGTGTGTAACTGAAGGTGCAGGTCTCTAAATAGACGGTCAGACTCACTTACTACAAGCAGCAGTAAAGCCTTAACGGATATCTTTCTTGACATGTGGCTTACAATTAGCAAGGCATTATAGGCATCGTCACCGCACGTAGACAGCTGGGCTTCGGAGAGAAAGGAAACAGCTAATATTAGGGTCACCACCATCACTGCTCATAGCTATTAATTCCAGATATCGTATACCATAAGCATTCACCTTCACCGTACTTAGTCTGCAGATATTGTAAGGTCTTCCGTCATCTCGAGGATAATCCTCTAATGCGACGTATAATGTTTTTATGGGACTTGGATTACAATCTATGAGGACCACACGAGTCCAGCCGCCCGACAAAGGAGAGGTTTCGTAACCAGAAGTAAAATATGAGGCAATGTATGCAGAAGTCGCCTTAACCCTGATGTACTTGCAAATAACTGGGCCTCAGAAAAGGAGAATTTCAAGAAAGTAAACGGTAAATGTAGATGTAGCAGATAAGGAGTCCGAGCTGTAACGTGCATTTCCTTCAGTGTCAGCCCCCTGCAGATTAACTGTGCGACTTCACCACCATACTTCATCCATGTCAGCAGAGCGAGGCCCTGACTGCCCATCACTTCTCATGATGGAGGGCTCCGTGGGACAGACACACTATAAAGCATCATTTTTTATATTTGCATTGACTGTTTCTGTTGCTCCAAGACAGGAAAGGTTTTCATTTGTTATCTAAGCTGTAGGGCCTCTATGTCCACCCCTGGCACTTTAAGAAAGCAGAAAAAAAAAAAAAAAATCAATGAGCCATCAGCAGTCAGGATGTAGTCTGCAGAGTCGGTTTTACCAGATTTTATTTATTTTTTTTTTTTACATTAACTCCAGCTATAATATCCAGTATGACAATTTCAGAGAATGGGTCAGATGCCACACAAAAACTGTCCAAAGCTACTTACAGTACATGATACATATGATCCTTTACAGTCTTTACACATGGGACTGCTAATACAAAAGGTGCCAGTGCAGGGTAAGAGCTCATGACTACGGGCACGGAGCCTGTAGGGCAGTGCAGGAAAGCTGAACATCTTAGTACAGACCCATGTGGCATCTGGGCACTAACTAAGATATGTGCATAGATACATTTTCTAGAGAAGGGCACCTGTGTACATACAAAACCAAGCCGGAAAGGCACCTGTGTACCTACTAAGCCAAGTCAAAACGTGCACAGGAAAAAAAAAAAAAACAAAAAAAAAAACAAACATATCTCTGCATAAAGTCAGAGACATAGGAATGTAAAACACAGGTTCTATGTACAACCAGAATAGGACAGCGTGTAGCTTACGGGAGTAATGCTAATTATACACAAAATAGCCGTCCACCAAATGCTTGTTCACAGCAGAATATGCTCACCGACCTGCTCATACACAGATACTAAGTGTCATTTTAGTTAGGCTGCTTTCACACTACGTTTTTTTAACATGCGTCATGAACGTTTTTTTTAACGCAAAAACGGATCCAGTGCAAATGCGTTTTCATTTCAATGCATTTGCAATGGACTCGCTTCAACATGCGTTTGCGTGCGTTATAGTGAGGATCCAGCAACTTGCAGTTTTTTTAACTTTTTTCAAAAACGCTACTTGTAGCGTTTTTGAGCTGCGTCCAAATACTGTTTTTCCCTGGATCCTGACTATACTGCACGCAAACGCATGTGAACGCTGGCAAGCTGATAGACAGGATCCTGCTTGCTCTACTGAGCATGCCCAGAAACCAGCCTGACATGATCAGTCTCTCTCCCCCCTCTCTCTCTCCCCCGCCTGAGAGCGGCGGACGCTCGTAACCAAGGTAAATATGGGGTAACCAAGCAAAGCGCTTCGCTTAGTTACCCGATGTGTACCTTGGTTACGTGTGCAGGGAGCAGGCAGCCCGGCTCCTAGCAGCTGCAGACGCTCGTAACCAATGTAAATATCGGGTATCCAAGCAAAGCACTTCGCTTAGTTACCCGATGTTTACCTTGGTTACCAGCGTCCGCAGCTGTCAGATGCCGGCTCCCAGTCTATCACGTTCAGTTCCCCTCACTCTCGATCACATGACTTCAATGCCCGCCCATAATCTTCAAGTGACAGGATCTTGCAAAATAACACATGCGTTTGCATGCGTTTTTCTTTGTAAAAACAGGATCCACTTTTCCAGCAAAAAAACGTTCATGACACATGTTAAAAAACCGTAGTGTGAAAAAAGCCTTAGATGGAAATAATTTCATACATCTTTAAATGGAGTCCTGTCGGTGCACCCGTGGAGTGGTGAAGCAGCTCAGTGCTTCTTTCTACCTACTTGTTTGTTATTGATCTTCGCTTCTGTAAAGGCAGAGCTGTCAATCAAAGAAGATGATAACAGAGAGCAAGAGAGAGGGGTGTTTGATACTGCGCCAAAAGATCACTGGAACAGATGTTTAGATTAATGTATCTTTATTTCATCCAGGTCTACGCGTTTCAGGAGCCACTGCCCCCTTCCTCAGGACCGTCAGGAAAGACAAACATCAAATCGAGATGAAATTGAGATTTGAGGTTTGTCTTTCCTGACGGTCCTGAGGAAGGGGGCAGTGGCTCCTGAAACGCGTAGACCTGGATGAATTAAAGATACATTAATCTAAACACCTGTTCCAGTGATCTTTTGGCGCCGTATCAAACACCCCTCTCTCTTGCTCTCTGTTATCTGCAGTTTCGGGTGGCTGCAGCCTTTGATCAGATTCTACATGCGACTACAGTTTTTGTGACTTTCACATCGATATCTGGTGAGTAGTTTCACCCTCCTCCCACCCCTTATATACTGGGGTAAGACCCTATATGCGCTTTTTTTTCCACAGCTTTCTTGTCTGAATCAAGGAAGATGAGGGTGGAAATAGAAGTAGGTAGGAAGGTGAACTACTTGGCTACTCCAAGGGTACATGGAGAGACTGATTGGTTTGAAAAGTTAATAACGTGTTTTCCCGAAAATAAACACAGGGTCTTATATTATTTTTTGGTCCGATGGGCTATGGCTTATTTTCAAGGGAGGTCTTATTTATTTTTCCATGAACAACAATCCACATTTATTCTTGAACAAACCCTCCCCCCCAAAAAAAACAAAACCAAACAAACATTTATTCAAGTAACTATAACGCTATAAACCCTGTGTGTAACACGTGTATCAATCAATCTATCTATCCCTCTTACACACAAATACATCTATCCATCTCTCTTTTATATATATATACACACACACACACACACACACACACACACACCTCCTCTTCAGAGTTAGACTCCAGCAATGACCTTTGGTCACATGACGTGATGTCACACAGGTCCTCTTGCAGTGTTATCATCAAGATGTAAATACTGGGACCCCCTAGGAGAATGGTGGTCCTGTGAAACTTCCTAGTTTACTCTCCCACCCCCCCCCATGCCAGTCACGCATACCAGCCTGCCTCCTCTTCAGACTCCTGCAATTGAGACATATGGTCACATGAACCTCAGAATACAATTGCTGGGGTCCCCAAGAGAGTGGAGCCCTGAGAAATTGTGAAGTTTGACTCCCCCCTAATGCCAGCCCTTACTGTAACTAAGGCTTTATTTTTTGGAGAAGGGCTTATTTCAAGCATACTCCAAAAATCCTGTGAAGCCATGCTAGGGCTTATTTTCAAGGTAGGTCTTATTTTCAGGGAAAACATGGTATGTGCTGACAGACCCCCTTTGATAATGTGCACACAACATATTTTTCAGGTGGGTCCAGCCCTAAATCCACCTGGAAAAGGTTGGGGTTTTTTTGACGATTTTAACCGCTTCAGGCTTTGAAAACTGCAAAGTGGTTAAAAGAAGGAACCTGATCACTCTTCAAGTCATTTCCACTATGAAGCGGCTCCCTATTCTATATCTGAGTGAAAAAAAAACAAACAAACAAAATTGTCTTTCACTTGCAAAATGTGGTAGGTTTGGTGATAGTAATAGAGGTTGTGTACACACACACACACACACACACACACACACACACACCTTTTAAGTGACTGATGTAATGGATGTGATTCTTCTGCCACTTATACATAGGGATTATCACTACAGGTAAGGGTGGCTTTACACGCTGCAATCTCGCTAGCGTGCGTACCCGCCCCCATTGTTTGTGCGACACAGGCAAATCGTTACCCGTGGCGCACAAAATCATGCGGACCCGTCACACTACTTACCTGCCTAGCGACGTCGCTGTGACCGGTGAGCCGCCTCCTTTCTAAGGGGCGGTTCGTTCGGCGTCACAGCGACGTCACTAAGCGGGCGCCCAATCAAAGCCACCTTAAGGTAGGTCAAATAAATAGAGAATGAATGAATGAATGAATGAATGAATGAATGAATGAAATATAATATATATATATATATATATATTATATATATATATATATATCTCAAAGTTACCAAATTCAGGCTATTTGCAGGCTAATTTCAGGCTATTTGCAAAGGCAGATGACCTAGGGCAGAGATACAGGTATCATCAGTATCACAGGGGCTTAGCCTTTCATGTTGCATTACCATGACATATCAGGCCATGCTCTGTAACGATACGCCACAATAAATATATGGCAGCATGCCTCATAACAATGGCGATTATATTTACTGGTCTCCACCAAACAAAAGCCCCTGACTATTCACAGGGTTCCTCTAAGCTCCCGTCTACTATAAGTAACAAGTGGCTGCTCTAAAGGAGGATTTAATGCAGAAGTGCCGCTCCTGGAGCCTGCAAACAATAAATGTGGTTATAAATATCTCCCATTTACTTAAGTTGTGAAAATGGCCTTCAATGAAAGAGCATTTTGCATATAAAAAGCGTTCCTAATATTTCTAAACCCTCTTGAATATGTATGAATGCCTCTATAACCAGTGCTTAAGAAAAAAAGCAACCACAAGGATGAATGCGGATAAGCTTTCTGCAAAGAGCACAGAAAATATTACAATTTACCCATCAGCAGAATATATCTACATAGAGTATTTTTTTTTTTTTTTTAGAAATCTTCATAAGATCTATGAAAATAGCTTCAAGACAGAACAGAACGAAACCAAATTTAGATCCATGCCAGCGATTTACTGCTAAACAATATGATGCAAACCAATGCAGGTCCAGAACAATGGGCACTGGAGTTCCAGGAAAAGCTCGTTATTGGAAATTCTGGGAATGTATCTGGGAAGCTGGCATATTTGCCTCGGAGCAGTATACACACCCAGAATGTTGCCCAGGGTGGAGAGCGGTTGAAAAGATCCGAGAACACTTCATTGTGCAATATCACGTAGGTGCCAGAGCTTCTTGGTAACAGCGCTATAAAATAAGGACAAGCTAAATAAATATCATATTTCAGAATGTGCCAGGAGTCACCGGCTTCACGCCTAGACTGTGCCTACCACTCAGTACAGAGGTGGATTACTGGGAATGCTGAAAAGAAGAGAACACTGGTGCTTTTAGGGCAAATCCCATCTCAAAATATAGGAAGATCTCCCTGTGCGTTTAGTAGACTTACCTAGACTCCGGGTACTTTGTTAAAGTTGCCAAACTGCTTGTGTACATGTGTCCACCTACATCAATGTGAACTGGTGCATTGGACTTTGTGAGTTGTGCGGGAGTAGGGATGCCTTGGTTGTTCAGCGGTGAGGCTGGTGATCTGGTGATCAGAGGTCTTGACATGTTGGGTCGAGTGTCCTAGGGAAATAAAACAAAAGATGGGATGATCTTTTCTTCCACAATTATCAAGAAATAGTGAATAAGGAAAGGTGAAAACCATTAGTGTCATACTCCTTATTACAAAGATGACAAAGATGACGCATTAAAGAAAATATCAGGAAAGAAGCTAAAACCCAAATCAATTCTATCAAGTTCCCTGATAGCTTTCATGCTTCATTAGGACTTGTAGCACACAATGAATGTTGGGAGCCTTGTAGTGCTGGGGTCCTGGGTTCAAATCCCACTGAGTTTGTAGGTTCCCCCAATGTTTGCCTGGGTTACTCCAAAGACATACTGATAGGGACAGTATGGTGGAATTAATGGCGCTATATAAGCAAGTAAAGTAAAAAATAAAAAGGAATTAAAAAGGGAAAAATAGGTGTGTGCCATCAGTCTGCCCCATTTATATGTATGTAGTACAAACCAAGAACCGGCATAGGTAAGACTAGACCTCACTGCTCTGGCTTGCGCTAATTCACAGGTGTCTCTATATTTACAATATCAATAATATTTATTAGTTTTAATTTTGAAGAACACTTCTATCGACTCCACCCGAAACTGACTCCAACTCTGCAGGCCTGGGTACTAATCTGCGTGTAGGAACAGCTGTTCTTACCTTTATGAATGTGTGCAAAAGGAACCTGAATACCCACCTATTCTGACAAGCCTACAACCTGCAGTAACCCTCCGTCCACTGTACCACAGCATGACCTACTCAACCTTCACCTACTGTATCCTCACCCATCCCCTGTAGACTGAGCTCTCATGGGCAGGGTCATCTCTCCTCTTTTACCAGTCTGTGCCCTGTGTTGTTCAAGACCATTATACTTTGCCTCCACTATGCATACCCATTTTCATATGTAAAGCACCATCTAATAAATAGTGTAATAATAATGATATAATAATAATTAATAATATAGAGACTTTACTGGGTTTTTTTATGGCTTGACCCATTAATTTGTAAAAACTGCAGCACTTAAAAAGGATCCCATCAGGTTTTTCATGCTCGTGGACCAGGGACTCGCTTCCTCCCGCAGATATCAAACGCTCCTCCACTTCATCTGGTTGGGTCCTCACTGGCTTCCCTGCCCAAATTATCTAGAAGGACAGATCTCCCCAGATCTATGTAATATGACCAAGAAAAGCTTGTGGGATCCTGACCAGATGACCACTCTACCTATTCTCTCCTCCTCCTAAAGTAAGGTCTTCTTTGAAATGTCGCATGGTTTAGAGTAGAGACACGTAGCCCCCGAGGCTGCTTGTTGCGGCTCGCAGACCTCGTACCTTCTTGTTGCAGCCCATGACGATCGCAGTTCTATGCCCAGGGGCCGGAGCCAGCAGGACTTTACTACAATTGAATCATTTGCAGTGCCCTGTAGAAGAGCTGTCTGCACTATATCAATAGCTGCTGCCCGCCAATCAGATGCAAGGAAGTGACGTCGCTGTATGACGTCACCTCCTTGCATCTGATTGGCCGGCGGTAGCCATTGATATAATGCAGACAGCTCCTCTGCGCGGCACCGCAAATGATTCAATTGTAGTAAAGTCCTGGGCACAATACTACACGGATGGGCACAATACCACAAGGATGAGCACAATACTACTGGGCACAATATTACAAGGATGAGCACAATACTACTGGGCACAATACCACAAGGATGGGCACAATACCAAAAGGATGGGCACAATACTAAAAGGAAACAAAAAAGTGCAGGTTTGTTATAATAAACTACTAAAAAAAAAAAAATGTTAAAAAGAAAGTGATCCAAAAGGTGTATAGAAAAAAAAAAAAACATTCATTAAAAATGTCACTTTGTCCTGCAAAGAATGCAGCCCATCTCAATTTATTTTTTTTTTCTATATGTGACCCATACTCCTAGCTGAGTTTGAGAACCCTGGTTGAGAGTGAACCAAATGCCAATAAGGGAGTAGGATCCTGACCATGGGCAGCACGAATCACCCGAGAGCTTCCACATAACATACATCATAGGAGGCGGTAGGCACAGAATATTCTTTAGAAAAGGTTTTGATCATCCAAAGTAAAATGTAGGACAGAATCTGGACAACTATCACCAGTGATAAGAGCTCAGTAGTCAGTACAACTAAATCCTCTACCGTCAGCCTTGACACCAGAGAACATTATATGGCTGATCAGTAGAAGATAAATAACTGATGTGGTGGTGTCTGGTCATCAATTTACTC
This sequence comes from Anomaloglossus baeobatrachus, assembly GCF_048569485.1. Taxonomy (NCBI): domain Eukaryota; kingdom Metazoa; phylum Chordata; class Amphibia; order Anura; family Aromobatidae; genus Anomaloglossus; species Anomaloglossus baeobatrachus. Next base: position 159,441,743 of record NC_134358.1, on the reverse strand, counting down.
TACAGAAGCATTATAATACGAACACACGGCCAAATACATCAAGTAAGGTCAATAAAAACAAATATTAGGCCTTGTGCGCACTAGGCGTTTTTCCCGCTTTTTTAGCGGCGTTTTTGTGCTGAAAACGCAGTGACATTGCTTCCCCAGCAATGTCAATGGGTTTTCATAAGTGCTGTCCGCACACAGCGGTTTTTTTTAGCTGCGTTTTTGTGGTGACCACAAAAACGCAGCATGTCAATTATTTCAGCGTTTTTCACTGCGTTTTTCACCCATTGAATTCAATGAGATGTTAAAAACGCAATGAAAAACGCATATAGCCGCGTTTCTATGACTAAAAACGCAGCTATAAACGCAAGGGGTGGGTACTACAGTGACGTGTACAGGAAGAGGATTCCTTCTGTTGGTAAACACAGAAGCATGAATCCTCCCGGTACCGTCACCGCTGCTTCCACCTCCCGTCCTGTGCATGTCAGCTCCGTGCGGCGCCATGTCTGGGCGGGAGGTGGAGGCAGCGGCGAAAACCAAAGTGAACAGTAGAAAAAAAAAAATGTCATATATACTCACCTGTCTGCAGGGTCCCGGTGCCATGCCCGCTCCCAGCTCCTCCCGGTACCGCCGCTCTGGCTGTGTGCAGTCTCCCCGGGGCAGGACCTTGCTTGCAGGACCTGGCGGTGGATCACCTGATGCAGTCACCTGACGCATCAGCTGATCGCGGTGTCGCCGGCTTTTTCGTGCCCGGCCGGCTATCAGATGATCCTGCCGTCAGGGGACTTCATCAGCTGATTACCGGCAGCTCCTGCAGCGATCGGACGGGATCAGACTCCTGTCCAATCGATCGCTCCAGGAGCTGCCGGTAATCAGCACAGCACATAAGTGAGTATTATTTTTTTTTTTTTCTACTGATGCATCAGCTGATTGTATAACCGGCTTTTATACAATCAGCTGATGTGTGATGTGATTCAGGCACTTGATCCTGACACATCATCTGATCGCTTTGCCTTCCAGCAAACCGATCAGATGATATTGGATCCGGATTGGACGGCGCGGGACCCTGACCCAGGATTACTGCGGAGGAGGGGTTTATTTCAATAAAGATGGAGTCATTAATTGTGTTGTGTTTTATTTCTAATAAAATATTTTTCTGTGTGTTGTGTTTTTTTTTTATCATTACTAGAAATTCATGGTGGCCATGTCTAATATTGGCGTGACACCATGAATTTCGGGCTTAGGGCCAGCTGATAATATACAGCTAGCCCTAACTCCATTATTACCTAGCTAGCCACCCGGCTTCAGGGCAGCTGGAAGAGTTGGATACAGCGCCAGAAGATGGCGCTTCTATGAAAGCGCCATTTTCTGGGGTGGCTGCGGACTGCAATTCGCAGTGGGAGTGCCCAGAAAGCATGGGCACCCTGCACTGTGGATTCCAATCCCCAGCTGCCTAGTTGTACCCGGCTGGACTCAAAAATTAGGCGAAGCCCACGTCATTTTTTTTTAATTATTTCATGAAATAATTAAAAAAAAAAGGGCTTCTCTATATTTTTGGTTCCCAGCCGGGTACAAATAGGCAGCTGGGGGTTGGGGGCAGCCCGTACCTGCCTGCTGTACCCGGCTAGCATACAAAAATATGGCGAAGCCCATGTCATTTTTTTTTCTTTTTGGGCAAAAAACTGCATACAGTCCTGGATGGAGGATGCTGAGCCTTGTAGTTCTGCAGCTGCTGTCTGCTCTCCTGCATACACTAGTGAATGGAGGATGCTGAGCCTTGTAGTTCTGCAGCTGCTGTCTGCTCTCCTGCATACACTAGTGAATGGAGGATGCTGAGCCTTGTAGTTCTGCAGCTGCTGTCTGCTCTCCTGCATACACTAGTTCTGCAGCTGTCTGCTCTCCTGCATACAATGAACATTTTGAAGAAGGAAATGACATCAGACCTTTTTTTTTTCATCAACAATCTTTAATGGCATTGTGCACTGATTAAAAACGCAGTGAGCAAAAACGCAGCAAAAAATGCACCAAATCGCGGCAAAAACGCATGCGTTTTTGCCGCGTTTTTTTTAGCCGCGGGTGCGTTTTTTAGACAAAAACGCACATAAAAACGCAGCGTGAAAAAAATGCCTAGTGCGCACATACCCTTACAGGGGAGCAAATAAGCTCTTCCAGCAAAGCTTCTCGCCAATATCTCTGGGGGCGCCCCCGGTGAAGAAGTACATCTCCGGCCACTAGTAGACTAAAACTGTAGAAAAGCAGTTATGTGCTGCTTGTGTCTGAATCGTCCCCTGTGAATGTAGGTCTTGTATAGCTTTGATGATATGTACACAGTTTATCCAAAACAGCAACAGGGCACAAAACAACCTCTTGGAGATCCATGTATGAGCTACCGTAATTGCCCTCTTGAGAGATGGGGACAAGGGCATATCACTCTCAATTACATCTGATCCTGGAGTGCGAGCGGATAATGCAATGCTAGGGAAACAACAGGCGTTAATTGATGTAATGAGAGGGTCTTAGAAATACTCCCCACTCTGTGCAGACGGCTGATAAGAAATAAATCCAGCGCAAAAAAGGCAGAATCCACCCCTGCAGGAATCCATCATTTCAAGACTGGAGGGCCACAATTGCTGCACAGCTTGACTTGCAGTATTTCAGTCTTGGCACAAACTGTCAAGCGACAGCTCAATGGGGTCTGCTTACAAATTATACGGGCACACCGGCAGCCGCCCTGTAAAGTGTACCGCCGCCGTATCATAACTGGAGTCTGTCATACAGATTTACCAGGCAGAAACAATCTCAAGTAGCAAGTAAAGATCAAATACATTATTAGGTTTCTGAGCAAACCAGCAGGCCTCCGATTTACACACATTATGTGAAAACACGTGTGTGTCTTAGTTGGTCAAACAAAGGGGGTGTCCAGTGGGTAAATTTTTTTTTTTTTTTTACCACTGGCTCACAATGAGTTAAATGTAATTATTTTGGTAAAACCAATCCCCCTAGTCCTCTACCACTGAGGCAAGTCTCTGCTGCGGCCACTGATTACTTCCTGGTCACGTCTTGGGCAGAGACCGCTGAGGAGTACCGGGCAACGTCTTCGGAGTGAATGGGAATCGCTGAGGTGAGTACAGCGCCATTTAACTCATTAGTAAGATGAAAAAATAATCATTTGATGGCTGAACAACCTTTTTCTTAAGGCTTTACAAACATTGCTAGTCCCCCGCTCTCTATCATTCCTTTGTCTAAGTAACTCAAATTCTACATCTGAAATGTTTTTCCGTTGTTTTTTTTATACTATATGTCACGATAGACTTTAAAGTAATATCTGGTGGAAACATTATCTGGCCTGTAAAAAGCTACTAAAAACTATGCAAGGCACCAATCATGAATCCAGCGTAAGGCCACGTGCACATGTTGAGTATTCGTGGAGTTTTTACCTCAGTATTTGTAAAGTCCCTTTCACACATCAGTTTTTTGCCATCAGTCACAATCTGTTTTTCTCGACGGATCCGTTGCAGATTGTGGCTAAACTGATGCGACGGATCCGTTTTTCAACAGATCCAACTAGCTGGGGGCTAAATAATAAATTGGAGCATGCTCAGTTAAAAAACAAACGGAATGAGTCGCCGGATTCCGTCATTTGACGGATTACGACGGATCTACGCCCATAGGCTTCCATTCAACCAAACGACGGACAGCGACAGGTCCATCACTGTCCGCTTTTTCGACGTACACAAAAAACGTTACTTTGGCCGTTGTCTCCGACCGACGGACAAACATTTTGTCGGATCCGAAACATGAGGCCATCTGTCTCTAATATAAGTCGATGAGAAAAAAAAACAGATCCAGCGGCATCAGTCGCCGGATCCGTTTTTTTTTTTTCAAAATTCAACGGATTGTGATTGATGGCAAAAAACTGAAGGGTGAAAGGGGCCTAAGGCAGCGCTCACACCAGCGGTATTTTGCCACAGAACCGAATCCGCCACAAATGCGTGTCAGTTCCATTCATTTCCAATGGACTTGCGGCAAGATGTGGTCACATGCAGTTGTGTATGACGCACACAACCGCATCTTGCTGTGAGTCCATTGGAAATTAATGGAACTGAAACGCATTTGTGACAGATCCAGGTTTGCGGCAAAATACCGCTGATGTGAGCGCTGCCTAAACCAAAACCGGGAGTGGGTGAAAAAAATGCAAGTGGTGCAGGTGTTCCTGTTACACTTTTCCCCTAATTACTCCACTCCTGGTTTTGGCTTAGGAATACTGGAGGTAAAAAAAACTCACCAAATACTGAGTGTGTGCATGTGGCCTAAGTGAAAGTTCACACATTACATATTTGGATTTTCCAGGCAAACGTGTGCAGAAAGTGTTGAAGTTCTGGCTAAGCAGACGGCAGGAAACTGACATGTGCTGCAGATTTTACAATCTGGATTTCATTGGAAAGAGTGAAACTTGGGGCAAATCCGTGAAAAATAAATAATATACTGTACAGGCAACAAGCACAGATTTTACTGTAGACAAGTAAAGCAAAAATCTGCACCAAATGGACCTGCACCACAACACACGGACTTACCCTGAAGGGGAAACTTAGCATTTGGCAGAAAAAGTCAGATATACCGTAAATGGTTTTGGTTTTTTTTTTGTCTGAGGAGAATATAAAAAATAAAACCTGGTTTTGCACAAGTTGTTAATGTTCTGGGAATACCAAATATCTGAAGCTTTGGTATACAAAGATGTAGACTTATAGATTGCATTTATTTTGAGGAAAACATTTTCCATTAAATACCCTGTAATCTTACTATTTAGTGTATAATGGATGCCATTAGGATGAGATTGGCTTTAAAGAGAATTGGTCACCCTTTTGAGGTTTTTTTAGTTACTAATATGGGCATACAGCTGAAATTAGCCATACCTGTATGCCTCCTGGATGAGGGGTCATTTGGCAAAAATCCTCTTTTATATCTTCTATCTTCCGGGCTATGGGGCATCTGCTGCCCAGAAGATAAGCCTCCTCCGGTCTTCATTATACAGGACTCCTCCTCCCCTCCTCTCGTGTCCCTGTGAAATTAGGTGCGCGGCTGGAAATCTCGCGCCTACGCAGTCTGCCTGCTGTCCCTCCCTGCACTTTGCTGCCCTTCTGTGGGCACAGGCTTCAATTCTGATGTGCGCAGGCACCGGGGAGTCCCTGCTGCTTCACAGTGCAGGAGAGGAATGGCAGGCATAATGCGCAGGATTTCCGGCCGCGCACCTAATGTCACAGGGACTCTGAAGAGAAACGGAAGCGGAATTCTGTATAATGAAGACTGGAGGCAGCTTATCTTCTGGGCAGCACACGCCCCATAGCCCGGAAGATAGAAGATATAAGGCCGGTGTCACTTGCAAGAGTTTAGCGTGTATCTCACACAAGTCTCACGGTGCATCACCCGTCACGGACTCACACTCTCCACACAGGGGCCTCCCAGCTGCATAGAGATGCATGCAACCGACCCGTTCCTGTAAGGAGAGCGAGTCTGTGCTGGGTGATGCACAGCGAGATACACACGAGGCAATCGCAAGTGTGACCCGGCCTAAGAGGATCCATGACAAATGACTCCTCAATTAGGAGGCATACAGGTATGGCCAATTTCACCTTTATGCTATCTGTATACCCATATTAATAACTAAAAAATGTCAAAAGGGGCAACCAATTCCCTTTACTAACCAGTTTTTGGCCAACAGATAAGGCTATATTACTAAGGATATGCTCATATTTAGTTATTTGAGTTCCTTACTGGACAAGCTGGAACATATTCGTCAAACTGGTGACATTGGCACTTGTAATAAATCATAGTATGGCAGGTGTCCTATTTGTACATACAAACAAAATAAATCCTAACTCAGTGTGAACAAATGCTATCAAGTAATAAAGGGTCCTGGACTGTCAGCCAAAATAAGAAATGGACCTCGTACGACTTGTTTTTTGGCTTCTAGATTAAAAGGGGTTATTGGATTCTCTGTTGGGAGTAGATCGGCTCTGTTCACACAGACCATTTTTCATAGACACCATTATGAATTTAGTAAAATCTCTTAAGCTATGAAATCTATTGACTTACAATGAGTACTTCAGTGCAATGAAACCAAAAAAGAACTAAAGGATTTGTGAACAGATCCCTACAGCCATACTCCAACTTTTGTTCATACTGGAATTGTGGCTTTCTGAACTGCCAACCATGCTGTACATTTTATCATGGGGTGCTATGAGGTTAAATATTACATCTCAGGTAACTGGGACAAGATTGGGTGGAGTAGTCAGTGTCTGAAGCATCATTATACATCATCCTAGATTATCTGGCCTGAACCAAGCACTGGCATGAGATTATGTAACCACCTTACACTAAGTGCATACGGTGACGAAGGTGAAGACTATGCCAACTTTCATGTGATGTTATAATTGATCTCTTCCCCAGTTCACCCTGATGCATTGTAACTGGCTGATCTGGTAAATGTTATAGCCGGTAAGAAATATACGACTAGGAGTATATAGCGTGTCTATACTAAGCGGCGGCACAATAACTACCGGCTCTGAAACAGATCGTCAACATTATTGGTACTTCTGGAAAAATAACCAATCAATAAATGATTACAGTGGGGCATTTTCTCAGCACATAAATCCTGTATAACTTCCATAAACTTATCGAAAAGAGCCTGGGGCCCACAGCCCTGAAATCAATGCAATCCATTAGATATCTGTATTTCACTTGCTCACAGCTCAATTGCCCGGCAAAGAATTATGATGAGAGAAGATTCATTTTCTATAGTTCTGTAGTTTTATCATGTCGGCTCAGAATTCACCTTGTAATGGATTTGGTGGGGAAACAAATTAGAAGTGTGAGTTTTGTGTCTCTGCCATATAAATCTCCTGAAGAACAGAACCCCCCCCAATTTGGTACAGCGCCTTACATGAGCGTTACCATAGGATAACCCAAGTCTCCCAGTCCATCAGTCTCTAGTGGATTTTTTATTTTTTTTCTTAAGAAAATAAATAAAATGTGTGGAGCCGCCGCCACTCAACTCAAAGAGGAAATAGGTCACCGTTTTTCTAAAGTGGGGTTTTTAACAGATCAGAAAAACAAATTGCATATGAATAGAAACCTTGTTTCCTCATTGCTTTCCGAGAGAATTTCATGTGGAATTTGGAGCGGAAAATGCTGGTTTTCCACACCAGATTTCACACAAAAAAATACTCTGTAAGGGTATGTGCACATAAAGTCTTTGAATTGGAAACTTCAAGTTTGAGAAGGATTTGGACATTTTGCGCTGCAAAAAATCTGTGTAAACACAACCTCAGGGTAAGTTCACACTATATATATATATATTTTTTTTTCTTTTTAAAGATTTCTTTTGGATGCGGTCCTCACAAAAATACTAATCATAAAAATCGCTTCAAAACTTTTTTTGTAAAAAAAAAAAAAAATAAAATAAAAATCTGCCAAATCATTAAGGGTATGTGCTTGTAATCCACATGAAAACACACCGCAAAACATATTGCTGTGCACATGAGCAGTCGGATACTTCTATTTACCGTATTTTTCGGACTATAAGACGCACCGGACTATAAGACGCACCCTGGTTTTAGAGGAGGAAAATGGGAAAATAAAACTTTAAGCAAAAAATGTGGTCATGACACACTGTTATGGGGCGAGGATCTGCTGCTGACACTGTTATGGGGGTAATGTCCCCAAATTCTCTACTAAGGTACCCCATCCTGGTAATGATCCTCCTGCCTTGTATATGATCCTGCTATAAACCCCCATCCAGCCTGTTCACATACCCCCCCCATCCAGCCTGTTCACATACCCCCCCATCCAGCCTGTTCACATACCCCCCCCATCCAGCCTGTTCACATACCCCCCCCATCCAGCCTGTTCACATACCCCCCCCATCCAGCCTGTTCACATACCCCCCCCATCCAGCCTGTTCACATACCCCCCCCATCCAGCCTGTTCACATACCCCCCCCATCCAGCCTGTTCACATACCCCCCCATCCAGCCTGTTCACATACCCCCCCCATCCAGCCTGTTCACATACCCCCCCCATCCAGCCTGTTCACATACCCCCCCATCCAGCCTGTTCACATACCCCCCCCATCCAGCCTGTTCACATACCCCCCCCATCCAGCCTGTTCACATACCCCCCCCATCCAGCCTGTTCACATACCCCCCCCATCCAGCCTGTTCACATACCCCCCCCATCCAGCCTGTTCACATACCCCCCCCATCCAGCCTGTTCACATACCCCCCCCATCCAGCCTGTTCACATACCCCCCCCATCCAGCCTGTTCACATACCCCCCCCATCCAGCCTGTTCACATACCCCCCCCATCCAGCCTGTTCACATACCCCCCCCATCCAGCCTGTTCACATACCCCCCCATCCAGCCTGTTCACATACCCCCCCCATCCAGCCTGTTCACATACCCCCCCATCCAGCCTGTTCACATACACACACACCCCCCCCCCCCCCCCCATCCCTCCTGCTCATATACGGTACTCCCATCCTGCTATATGCCCCCATCGTGCTCATATACCATCCTGGTATATGGCCTGTATCCTATAGCACAGAGAAAAAAATAAACGTTTATACTCACCTTTTCCTCACTCCCTGCAGCACCGATCACATCTTCCTCTCTGGCACGCTGATCTGTGTGTGTGGAGCTGTTCCCCTGCAGCACGCGATGTCTTCCTGTCTGTGCCGATCAGCTGACCGGCTCAGCACAGATCAGCTGACCGGCTCAGCACAGATCAGCTGACCGGCTCAGCACAGATCAGCTGACCGGCTCAGCACAGATCAGCTGACCGGCTCAGCACAGATCAGCTGACCGGCTCAGCACAGATCAGCTGACCGGCTCAGCACAGATCAGCTGACCGGCTCAGCACAGATCAGCTGACCGGCTCAGCACAGATCAGCTGACCGGCTCAGCACAGATCAGCTGACCGGCTCAGCACAGATCAGCTGACCGGCTCAGCACAGATCAGCTGACCGGCTCAGCACAGATCAGCTGACCGGCTCAGCACAGATCAGCTGACCGGCTCAGCACAGATCAGCTGACCGGCTCAGCACAGATCAGCTGACCGGCTCAGCACAGATCAGCTGACCGGCTCAGCACAGATCAGCTGACCGGCTCAGCACAGATCAGCTGACCGGCTCAGCACAGATCAGCTGACCGGCTCAGCACAGATCAGCTGACCGGCACAGACAGGAAGACGCGATGCTGCAGGGGGCGGCTCCACACACGGGGACGGGTGAGTGCACTGATTCACTGCACCCCGCGCTGGTAATGACGCGCGGGGGGCAGTGAATACAGCCGCACATGATCACTCTAGGCTGTAATTGCCAGGGGTGATCATGCGGCCGGCTCTTTACTGTGCGCACGTCCCCGCTCGTCCTCCCGCCCACCTGTCAGTGCCGGCTTCAGTGCTGAGAGATGGGCGGGAGGATGGGCGTGCATATGTAATGAGCGGGCACACGTGGTCACGAGCAGGCGCTGCTGCTGCCTGCTCGTGTCCCCGATGACCCGCAGCACCCTCATTCCCAGCCGCAGCCCTATAGTCAGACCATAAGACGCACCCCCAACTTTCCCCCAACATTTGGGGGGAAAAAAAGTGCGTCTTATGGTCCGAAAAATACGGTAACCGCTTAAAGGGGTGGTTCACCCATATTTATTATTTGCTAGATCGATATTATGTTGAGAAATAAGGTTTCTCTCAAATACCTTATGTTGGCAATAGTGCCTGTTAGAGGCGCTATTGCAGACCGCTGTACTCCATCGCGTGAATCCAGGCTCTGACCTCGGGGATCCGGTGAGGTCATGTAAAGTTCCAAATCACGTGAGATCACCGCGGCCGGCCCCAGTCTTCCTGAGTTACTGGGCTGTGGGCGGTGTTTAACTGCTCGTCACAGCCCAGTGTGTCTCCTGCATGTGCGCTCTGCTGTGAGGGAGCAGGGAGCTGATGGGCTGTGACGCTGTGCTGAGCGGTGAAACTCCACCCACAGCCCAGTCACTCTCGGAGACTGCGGCCGGCTGCGGCGATGTCACGTGCTTCGGAACTTGACATCACAGGATTCCCAAGGTCACGCGATGGTGAAGAGCAGTCCGCAATAGTGCCTTTCACAGGCATTATTGCCAACATAAGGTATTTGAGAGAAATGTTGCTTCTCAACATAATATCGATCTAGCAAATAATAAATAGGGGTGAACCACTTCTTTAAGGCTGCTTTCACACATCCGGTTTTTGCTGAGCGGCACAATACGGCGCTTTGCAGAAAAAAAACGCAAGGTTTTTTTTGCCGCCGGTTGCGGTTTTTTCTGCATAGACTTGCATTAGCGCCATATTGTGCCGCATGGCCTTGCGTTGCGTCCGGTTTTTGCCGGATGCGGCATATTTAGCCCATGCAGTGGCCGGATGGAACGTTGCCTGGCACGGTTTTTTGTGTGGCGAAAAAAAACCGTATCGCGCCGGATTCAGCGCGATTTACAATGCAAGCCTATGGACGCCGGATGCGTTTTTTTTGCACTGCGCATGCTCAGTATCAAGCCGCATCCGTCAAAAAACGGACGGGCCGCAAGGAAAAACTTATGCAACGGATCCGTTTTTTTGCTGCATCCATTGCATAGGTTTTTGAGCCAGATTGAGCCGCACTGCTAAAACCGGATGTGTGACAGCAGCCTAACCAACAGGAGTCTGCCCATGGTGGAAGCGAATAACAGCCCAGCCATACTGCTTAATGAGGAGAACTATGCAGAAGACGCCCAGTATCCCCCCTTTCGGGACACCAAATGAATGGATTTTTACAAAAAGTCAGAAAATCAAACTCGTCCTTAAAAGAAGGTATCCCAAAAGCACGTCCTGCATTTCTAGCACAAAGGTCACATGTCTTTGGCTGGAATATCCTTTTAAAATTGCTAATTCTAATGATTAAATCTCGTCTCTGCCCCATATTCAGCAAGTATTCCACCCCACCCTTACCACCGTAACACTAATTACTCTCATCCAATGATTTCCAGGTAGGGCTGATGCGTGGTATTATTTAGTACATTACTGGGAAGAGGGCACTCCTTGTAGTGATCTTGGGTTCCAAGTATGTTGATCACACCGCTTCTTGCTGCCCGTACCTCACTGCTGAGGTCAGGACGTTCAATAATGAAATCAGGCGTTTATATAAGTAACCCCTCACCCTCAGCATTTCCCCAGATAGAAATATAGCATGCGGAGGGCCACATAATACTATCATGTTGATAACTGATGTAATACATCTACAAGGACCCCTAAGAACCATAGGATCCTATTAAAAGGTGTTTGCCACTTTTCTACATCAAATTTCACTACAAATGTTTTTACACCAGACCCAGTCTGCTTTGCCAAAATGAGTGGCACTTAGGTGGGATGAGGCACAGCAAAGCCCACATGTCCAATACTGCAAACTTTATGCCACATCAGGCTGCTTTCACACTACGGTTTTTTAACTGTAGGTAAAATACTGACAACCGCATTTGACAGGATCCGGAGTTTTCAAAGTGCAATGCACGCAACCGCAATTGTTATTTTACCGGGTCTTGGATGCAGCGGGACACAGAATTTATCGGCCGGCACTGGACGCAGCTGAACTCCTGATCTCACAGCCCGCACACGCTGCAATGGATGCAGGTTAGTTAACAGCAGCCACTGGCTGCTGCCGATCACATGTGACCGTGTGCGGGCTGTGTGGTCAGGAGTTCAGATCAGCTGACTCCAATGTCGGCTGATTACTTGTTCTGTGTCCCGCTGCATCCATCACAGAGTGTGCGGGCTGTGAGGTCACCTGAGTTCAGATCAGCGGACTCCAGTGCCTGCTTAACTCACATGACCTCCCAGCCCGCACACGCTGTGAGGTCAGCTGAGTTCGTCCGGCACTGGAGACAGAGAGTGAGGTATCACTCCTTCATAGAGACCGGAGGAGGATGGATGCACACTGCACATGATCCGGAGTCCCCGAGACCTCTGATCATTCGCACTAAATTGATGTCGGGTGCAAGCTTCTTGGCTTCAGTGAGGTATAGTGCACATGACTGGAAGTGCAGCGGACTCAATGGAAAGGGTGCTTTACACGCTGCAACATCGCTAGCAATCTCGTTAGCGATGTAACACACCAGATTACAGATAAGATTTGCCGAGATTGCACATAGGTCATTTTTGTAGTGCATTTTTGTAGCGCCGGTCACATGTGCGATTCGGCAAATCGTATGTGCGATCTGGCGTGTTACATCGCTAACAAGATCGCTAGCGATGTCGCAGCGTGTAAAGCACCCTGAAGTCTTCAAACAGAGGCTTAGTGAATCCTAGATTGAAAAGGGGGTTTGACACGATGACCCTGGAGGTCGCTTCCATGTCTAACATTCTGTAATTCTTTAATACTCTTGCACGGGAGCGGATACCCAGTCAGATGGCCAAGCACTTGGTTACCAGCTGACTGTCTAAGTGGTGCTTTACACGCTGCGACATCGCTAGCATTTGCTAACGATGTCGAGCGCGATTGCACCCGCCCCCGTTGCACGGCCGATATGTGGTGATCACTGCCGTAGCGAACGTTATCGCTACGGCAGCGTCACACACACATACCTGCTCTGCGACGTCGCTGTGACTGGCAAACCGCCTCCTTTCTAAGGGGGCGGTTCATTCAGCGTCACAGCGACATCACAGCAGTCACTGAACCGCCGCCCAATAGAAAAGGAGGAGAGGAGATGAGCGGCCGGAACATCCCGTCCACCTCCTTCTCCGGTGGACGCAGGTAAGGAGATGTTTGTCGTTCCAGCGGTGTCACACATAGCGATGTGTGCTGCCGCAGGAACGACAAACAACATCGTACCTGCAGCAGCATCGATATTATGGTAATGAACAACGTGTCAACGAGCAATGATTTTGCACATTTTTGCGCTCATTGATCGTCGCTCATTTGTGTTACACACTGCGATGTCGCTACCGGCGCCGGATGTGTGTCATTAATGACGTGACCCCGACGATATATTAGCAGCGATGTTGCAGCGTGTAAAGTACCCTAAGGCCGAAGTGACACTAGCGTATGACTAGCAAAAAATTCTTGCATTGCACTTGGCCCAATGCTAAGTTAATGAGGCTGCTCATATCTGAGATATTTTCCTAAGCCTTAAGCGGATTGAGGAAAAAAATAAAACATGCGATTGTCAGAGTCTTGCATCACTCACACCCATACAAGTCTATGGGTGCATGTAAAACATCAGATTGCAGTGATGACATTCAATCGCAGTCGGGTATACGCAAAGACAGGCAAAGGAGGAGATGGAGAGATTAATCTCTCCTCCTAACTTGCGATCCGATCACAGGATCGGAGCACAGTGAATGACACTGTGCTTACGCTTGCAGCAGAGCCTGCGCCGAGCGTCATTAGCATATCACATCGGATGCCATGCGCTAATGTTACCCCAGCCTAACTGAGCATTACCAGGCCTCTAATAAATCATGACAGACAAGAACAAGCACATACATCACCGGGCTTTACATGAAATGTCATCCCCACCTAAAATAAAACTGCATAACAAAATGTATCCATGTGTAGTCCCTACATCGCAGTCTGTAAGAATGCCGCATTTTCCCCAAGCTCTGTTCAGCCTTCTGCCATGGCTTCTGCTATAAATATAAGTGTGAACAAGCTACAATATCGATTCCATCACCAATCGGACCTCATGGACTTGTAGGTTTCTTGAAATTCCCTCAGTTACTGGAGTTTTATTGTGAATAATAGTAGAAGCCACCGTTGAAGCAGGAGTAATAACATTTATTCACTAATATAGTGCCATTAATTTAACAGCGCTTTACATACATCAGAAAATTAAAGAGAGACATGGTTCTCTTCTTATCAATAAGCAGCTGACAACAGACTGGTCCTTACCCTAGTGCAGTTTCCATAATGCTATAAAATCCCACGAGTTATTGGAGCAACAGTATCAGCGACTACTAAGGCTAGGTTCACATTTCCGTTGTTTTCCGTCAGTCACATGCGTTGCTTGACGCTTGTGACTGATGCGTTGTACAACGAATGACAAGAATTGCAATTCATTGTCACGAGAAATCGGATTTCGTTGTAAAACGAGTGATCGTTCACAATACCCGGCCGCTGGCTTTTGAGAGCGATCAGCTAATCTCCCGGCCGCCGGCTTTTGAGAGCGATCAGCTGATCTCCCGGCCGCCGGCTTTTGAGAGCGATCAGCTGATCTCCCGGCCGCCGGCTTTTGAGAGCGATCAGCTGATCTCCCGGCCGCCGGCTTTTGAGAGCAATCAGCTGATCTCCCGGCCGCCGGCTTTTGAGAGCAATCAGCTGATCTCCCGGCCGCCGGCTTTTGAGAGCAATCAGCTGATCTCCCGGCCGCCGGCTTTTGAGAGCAATCAGCTGATCTCCCGGCCGCCGGCTTTTGAGAGCAATCAGCTGATCTCCCGGCCGCCGGCTTTTGAGAGCAATCAGCTGATCTCCCGGCCGCCGGCTTTTGAGAGCAATCAGCTGATCTCCCGGCCGCCGGCTTTTGAGAGCAATCAGCTGATCTCCCGGCCGCCGGCTTTTGAGAGCAATCAGCTGATCTCCCGGCCGCCGGCTTTTGAGAGCAATCAGCTGATCTCCCGGCCGCCGGCTTTTGAGAGCGATCAGCTGATCTCCCGGCCGCCGGCTTTTGAGAGAGATCAGCTGATCTCCCGGCCGCCGGCTTTTGAGAGAGATCAGTCGCTCTCAAAAAAACGGCGGCCGGGAGATCAGCTGATCGCTCTCAAAAGCCGGCGGCCGGGAGATCAGCTGATCGCTCACAGAAGGCGGCTTCCGGGCGATCAGCTGATCGTTTGGCCGCCGAGAGAGAGTATGCGCAGCGGAATCAAAAGGATTCCACTGCTCAAAAAACGTTACAAGCTGCGTTCCTGCCGCCCGACGGTCAGGTGTTCCACGACTGATCAATTGGGCGGTGGAAGCAACGCAAGGGCATCAGTCACAATCCGCCGCTCATACAAGTCTATGGGAAACAACGGAATCCGCCAAACGAATTACATTGTTTATCAGAGTGGCGGATTGTGACTGATAATGAACAACGGAAATGTGAACCTAGCCTAACATGTATGGGGCAGACTCCATTCATCCCGGGAGCTACGGGTTATTATAAACATGATAAAGGCCACTAATCTAAAGCTACGTTACCACATCAAATGATCAATAGTTGTTACAGTAATGTATTGTATTTATACATATGCCAATTTCTTACAAAGTGGTGATCACAGCCCCGAAAAAGCTTTATAGAGACAAATATAAGGGATTTCTTGGAAGATATTATTGAGCTTGGTTTTTGAAAGTATAAAGTACAGAAGCATACTGTGACAGGGACGTATAGTGCATGGTTTCTCATTACACCTGTATATGACACACAATATTAATATTAAACAGACTGCCCAGGACCATGAATAAAGAAACATACCAGTGAGGCTCCAGCTACAGCCAGTCCTCATTTAATCCAAACTACATTCTTAGAATAAATGAGTTTCTGGCATAAACTATGTACACACTGTACTATGTATCTGGCGCGTACAAATGATGAGAACTCAATACTGTACAAAGTTCTTTCCAGGGCAGCGTTCAACATGTGCAGAGCAAAAACACAGTAATACATGGGCTATGCTGAGCAGTGTAATGACCCCAACATTTACTCATATGTACACACAATATTTATTTTGTAAAGGATATATCATATTTTTAGTATTATAAGACACACTTTTCCTTCCAAACATTTTCCTTCCAAATGAGGGGTGCGTCTTATAGGCCGAATATAGCTTTCTGGGGGGTGGTAGAGAGCGGTCACAGGAGGCAGGGCAATGCTGTGCTGCTGTCTGCGGCACTGCTATGCGGGGCAGGCAACGAGGCATGGGCCATTCTGAAGATGTCGGCAGTCATGGCTTTTAAATAATGGGCACGTGTGCAGATGGAGCTCTTGGCTCAAGCTCTCATCTAGGCAAGTGCCGACTCCGGCCACCATTTCTTTGAAGCCCACACTGCTAACCTTTTTAGAATGGCCAGTGTCTCACCGCCCGCAGTGAGCACCAGCACAGAGCGGCGCCGGATGCCCCAGCACAGAGCCGCAGCCCGCAGTGAGCACCAGCACAGAGCCGCAGCCCGCAGTGAGCACCAGCACAGAGCCGCAGCCCGCAGTGACCACCAGCACAGAGCCGCAGCCCGCAGTGACCACCAGCACAGAGCCGCAGCCCGCAGTGACCACCAGCACAGAGCCGCAGCCCGCAGTGAGCACCAGCACAGAGCCGCAGCCCGCAGTGAGCACCAGCACAGAGCCGCAGCCCGCAGTGAGCACCAGCACAGAGCCGCAGCCCGCAGTGACCACCAGCACAGAGCCGCAGCCCGCAGTGACCACCAGCACAGAGCCGCAGCCCGCAGTGACCACCAGCACAGAGCCGCAGCCCGCAGTGACCACCAGCACAGAGCCGCAGCCCGCAGTGACCACCAGCACAGAGCCGCAGCCCGCAGTGACCACCAGCACAGAGCCGCAGCCCGCAGTGACCACCAGCACAGAGCCGCAGCCCGCAGTGACCACCAGCACAGAGCCGCAGCCCGCAGTGACCACCAGCACAGAGCCGCAGCCCGCAGTGAGCACCAGCACAGAGCCGCAGCCCGCAGTGACCACCAGCACAGAGCCGCAGCCCGCAGTGACCACCAGCACAGAGCCGCAGCCCGCAGTGACCACCAGCACAGAGCCGCAGCCCGCAGTGAGCACCAGCACAGAGCCGCAGCCCGCAGTGAGCACCAGCACAGAGCCGCAGCCCGCAGTGAGCACCAGCACAGAGCCGCAGCCCGCAGTGACCACCAGCACAGAGCCGCAGCCCGCAGTGACCACCAGCACAGAGCCGCAGCCCGCAGTGACCACCAGCACAGAGCCGCAGCCCGCAGTGACCACCAGCACAGAGCCGCAGCCCGCAGTGACCACCAGCACAGAGCCGCAGCCCGCAGTGACCACCAGCACAGAGCCGCAGCCCGCAGTGACCACCAGCACAGAGCCGCAGCCCGCAGTGACCACCAGCACAGAGCCGCAGCCCGCAGTGACCACCAGCACAGAGCCGCAGCCCGCAGTGACCACCAGCACAGAGCCGCAGCCCGCAGTGACCACCAGCACAGAGCCGCAGCCCGCAGTGACCACCAGCACAGAGCTGCGCCGGCTGCCTCAGCACAGAGCCACAGCCCGCAGTGACCACCAGCACAGAGCTGCGCCGGCTGCCTCAGCACAGAGCCACAGCCCGCAGTGACCACCAGCACAGAGCTGCGCCGGCTGCCTCAGCACAGAGCCACAGCCCGCAGTGAGTATCTGGGCCCGGGTAAGACACCACCGGATTATAAAACAGCCCCATATTGATTTAATCTCTAAATTTGGGGTGCGTCTTCTAAAACGAAAAATACGGTGTAATATATAAATATCTATCAGATAAACCCTTCACATATCTGCTGGCTGATACCAGTAAGGCTTGATTTACATGGTGTCTATACACAATATCTAGCAGGCAACCATCCATCACTAAAATACATCCTGTATATCAATGGAAATACTCACTAGCGGCATCCATGTGGGGTAAGGCAAATATTATATTTGTCCCTGTCTATTCATATTAACAAGACTAAAGTTTAAAATATAAAATATATAAATAAAAGGCACAGTCACACAGCTCAACAGAAGACTAAGCAATTCCTGCAAATGGGTGTAAAATTACTCTATAAAAAAAGGGGTCTCATACAATAGGTGCGTGGGCCGCCTTTGGCCCCAGAGACGCCATTGTACAGCCCCTGAGCTAACTGAACCCAAGAAGTCAGGAGGCCGCAAACGCCAGCGCTTGTTTTTAGCCGAATGTGCGTCTTCGGACACATTTAACTGAATTGTATCACGGCGCAGGGACCACCTCTCTACACTGGACTACTTATACCAGCCAGCGGCCAATCAAGACAAGGGACATCATCACAAAACAGGAACCAGGATGACGGACATTACTACAAGACGGGAAACATCATTACCGGACAGGGACGTTGTAACAGGATTGAGGCCAGAATTACTATGTGGCGCTAATTGTTAAAACAATATTATGTATGAAGCAGATTGGACGACAAATGAAAAAAGAAATAATAATAAAATTAAAAAATTCAATATAAGATATTTTGCCACCAAAAAGGTTTTATGCAAAAACTGAAGTAAAAAACAAAACCTGTCCAATAACACATATGACAAACAATTTTAAATAAAACATGGCCAAAAATTATCAGAAAAAAATCGTATAGAATAAAAATTGTATCATAAAAAGGGCAACTCTTCAAAATTATTATTTTTTTCTTGAATGTGAGACCCCGGTATAAAGCCTGTATGTATAAAGATAGTCATATAGCTCGCCATAGAGCGAGAGATCACCGCACTAGAAAACTAAGAGGTATCCGCACTCCACAACCACAATCCTTCCAGCAAAGGTTCCTAATAGGATATCAGAGAGAAAAAATAAAAAAAATACAAAAAATAGATACTAAAAAGTCATTCAAAAGGGGGAGAACAGATATTCTAGCGCATATAACCAGAGACATCGTGGAAGAGCTTTGTAGCATCTTATTTCCCGCTTTTGTAGATAGTGATATCACTACGTTTGTTGATTTTATTAGATATTTTTATTGTAGGCGTTTTAAGAAGACTGATGAAGTAATACAGATGTATGTATTTCATTTCATGCAGCAGGAGTTTTTTCCGCATTGGTGTTGGCTCAGTTTTTGTACATGTACGCAATGGATTTCCCTTTTAGGCTGGACTCACACAAGCGTATGGCATCCGATGCGATATGCTAATGTCCCCCGGCTCAGGCTCTGCTGCGAGCGTGAGCCGGGTGTCATGCGACTGTAACCCGATCTTGCGATCGGGTCACAGCTGTGAAGCTGTGTGCGGGCACTGCGGAGGAGAGGGAGGGGTTAATCCTCCCATCTCCTCCACTGTCAGCCTGTGCGTATATCGCACTGCACTGAGATAACATCCGAGTGCAGTCCGATGTATCTCTCGCATCCATTCACTTGAATGGGTGCGAGAGATACGGCGGTAGCAGCAAAACGCAGCATGCTGCCGCTTTTCTCGCATCCAGAATCTGGATGCGAGAAAAGCTGACCAACAGCTCAACCTCATTGCCTAACATTGGTCAGAGTGCAATGCGAGAATTTCTCGCATTGCACTCGTCCGATTTTCACGCTCGTGTGAGCGTACCCTTAGGTGAAGTTCCCATGATGAATTTTTGATGCGGTGTGTTCACAAAAAAGTGGTATCTAAGGGTACGTGCCCGCGATCAGGGTCCACATCGTTCTGGGCACAGCTTGTTTTTGCTGCGTCCAAAACACTGCCATGTACAGTACAAGCATAGTGGATGGAATCAGATAAATCACATGCCCACTGTGCTTGTTTTTCCCGCAGTGTAAACTGACCTACAGTGCGGCTTCCGAGCCACGGCATGTCAATTTATTGCTGCGGAGCCGCGAGTGTTGTCCTCAAAGAGAACAATGTCCACAGCGGCCAAAACCCTGATCGTAGGCACAGGCAGCTGCACAGGAGGCTCGCGGCTTTGCAGGAGAGGACACGCTGCGTCCAGGACTCCGCATGTACGGATCGTGGGCACGTACCCTTACAGTTCCAGCAAAGTAGATACAATTTATAGAAATTTTATGCTCAGTGTTTTTTTTTTGTGTAATCCGATCTACGGTGCATTGTCGAAATATGCAACATGTCAATTGCTCCTGTGGGGGTACTGAGTGTTATGTACAGATTTTCCCCAATCGGCAGGTAAAGCATTGAATATTGCATTAAAAACTAATGTAATCCGCACATAACTGTATCAAAGTTTTGTCAAAGCCAAATACTAGGCAGGATCAAAAACAAAAGTGGCTTTTTCTAGAGTAAAGGGGGCTTTAAATGCTGCGACATCGCTAGCGATCTCGTTAGCGATGTGAAATTCTAGATCGCAAGTGCGATCTTTTGAGATCGCACATGCGTAAAATGACCTATGTGCGATCTCAAAAGATTGCACTTGCGATCTAGAATTTCACATCGCTAATGAGATCGCTAGCGATGTCGCAGCATGTAAAGTACCCTTAAGTCTATGTGCCCACGGGACAACGTACCCGAGGATTTTGCAGCAGAAAACCTGCGGATTTATCTGATTTTTTTAGATAAATCCACAGGTTCTAGCAAGTACAGACACTCCCCCATGTTATCCTATGGGATTTGGGGAGTGCTGTATCAATGCTGCGGTATGTGCGGCTGTGGAACATGCTGCGGATGTCCCGCTGCCGCACGTAACTGCATGTCAATTATTCATTCGGAAATATCTGCGGAATTCCCGCTCCTCCAATATGGAGATACAGGGCGGGAATTCCACAGGTATTTCCGCACTTGTCCCGCAGGTTTACCGCAACAACTCCGCACAAATACCGCAGCAATGGATAGCTGCGGATTTCGGGGAGCAGCTGCAATAAACCTGAGAACAAACCTGTGGAAAAGTTTGCAGGTAGGTTGTCCTGTGGGCACATAGCCTAAGAGACATCAAAAAGACAAAAAAAAACAAAAAACCCACAAGTGACCTAACCTAGCAAATACTGCAACACCAAAAACGCACCCTATATTTATCAAGGGAACGTCACCTTAGACTCTGTGCCCATGGAAGAAAATACCTGCAGATTTTGCCATGGAAAACCTACAGATTTTCTAGATAAATCCGCAGGTTTGTGCAAGTACAGACACTCCCCATATTATCCTATAGGATTTGGGGAGTTCTGTTTCAATGCTGCGGAATTTGCACTAGCAGAAAATGCTGTGGATTTCCCGCAGCTGCAAAGAACTGCATGTGAATTATTCATGTGTATTTTCCTGCGGATTTTCTGCCTTTCTAATATGTAGATACAGGGAGGGGGGGGACCACAGGAATAACGCTCGAATTCTGCACGTTTACCGCAACAATTCCGCAATAACGGATAGCTTTGGGTACATTTTCTCGTGGGCACAGGGCCTTAGGTTTGTATTCTGCAAATACATATATATATTTCATTCAGTTTTTATCGCACGTTGAGCAGATTCTCTGCTGAGAGGTAAGCACATTACTACTAGTTAGACATACACTGATCTCTATAACAAGACGTTCAGTTCACATTCAGAAAACATTGGCCAATGATTTGCTATATTTTTTCAGGCTCAAGAAGTGCCTAAGGGAAGGAGTTTGACGTCAGAAGAAGGAGAACAACAACCACAGTCATTGACCTCTGATGTCAAATGAGGTGAACAGTAAACCTCAGTGAACTGTCACGTGCCCTGTCCTGTGCCAATCAGACGCCTGGCAGGGAAAGATGACAGCCGACGCATCTCAGAGCTCACAAACACCACACAATCACAGCACAGTCCTCCGCTCGCAGCTAAAACACGTTACTAAATGACACAAATCTGACTGACCACAGTGTAAGCCAAATCCAGGACATGGCGGGGCCCTGGGAGCAGGACAGCAGGGTATGGGAGCATTTATTGGCTGGGAGGATCGCTGGCCGCTCGCCAAGAACATTAACAACCCTAGAACCAATTATTAGCTTATTACACAGGACTGAGCATGTTGTCTATTCTTTTCCAAGCCCTGCCACTGCATAAAGCAATGCATCAAAGCCGTCCTCAGGATTCCCAAGCAGGTCATGTCTGAGAAGTGTGCGGAAGTACTAAGAAGTCATCTGAGGACACAGCCTATTCCAGTCTCACTGAGTGATTCAACTGGTTTATCTGTGAGCAGCAACCTGTGGCTGTGTAACTACATGTCCTGGATAGGAACTGTGAGGAGCAGGTTCCCAGAATCTATTACAATATTTAAAGGCAACCTGTCAGCAAAAAACACATAAAAATTACTATATTCCCGCAGCCATACTAACGTTCTGCAAGTAGATACCATTATAAAACACAAATGGCTGAATAAGTGGAAGTGCAGCAGGGGAGAAAATAAAGTTATATCCTCCCTGCAGCTGCTGGGGGGGGAGCTGTGGGCTATCAGTATAATCGCTCCCCGCACAGCTTGCCCTGCAATATGTATGTAGCATGTGTGTGCGCAGAGCGAGGAGAACGATTACACTGATCACAGCTCCGCACCCATGACTGAAAGCGAGCGGCTGCAGAGAAAATATACCTTTATTTTCTCCCTGCTACCACTCTTTCACAGCCATATGTTTAAACTTTATTTGCCAAAAAATTACCACAATGGCTGCAGGTAAATAAAGTTTGTTTTTTATCTTGCTGATGGTTTCTCTTTCCTTTAAGGCTATGTGCGCACTGAGAGTTTTTCAGCTCAAAACTGCATGACTTTGCTTCCCCAGCAAAGTCTCTGACTTTCATTTATGCTGTCCGCACACAACTTTTATTTTTAGCTGCGTTTTTGAGGTTAAAAAAAAATAAAAAAAATTGACAATTCTTTTCTGTGTTTTACTACGTTTTTCACCCAAACAATGGAAAAACGCTGCAAAATGCAAACAAAAACGCACCGAAACACAGTAAAAACGCATGCGTTTATACCGGTGCGTTGTGCCACAGGAGCGTTTTTTTGCGTTCAAAAACGCACAAAAGCGCATCAAAAAAACGCTGTTTGCGCACATAGACTAAAACTATAAAGCAGAGTGCAGCTAGTGTGTGATGTGGCACTGGTATATATGATGCGCTACATGAAGGGCAGCATTATAGGTGTAGTACCTGTGTTCCTTACCGATGTTACATGTGAATGGGTGCTCATTTGGAAAGTTCACTGAACACAGGTATTTTTAAGAAACATACATTTTGTTAGTAACCATGTGTGTAACTAATATTCTCACCAGTCGCCGTCTTCTGACATTATGTGACGGCATTTGTCACATGCTAATCACACAGTGTCCTCTGTATGGGGCAGTGGCTACTTTCTCAATGAGGGACAAGGAGACTCAGACTGAGGCTAAATACCCTCCTTCTGATCCTCATAGACTTGTATTGAGAAAATTTAAAGGGACTTTGTAATCACAGAATGAGGTCCTGTGCGCACTAGACTTTTATTGCAGCTTTTTTACCGCGTTTTTGTGTAGAAAACGCTGTGACATTGCTTCCCCAGCAATGTCTATGGGTTTTCAGAAGTGCTGTCCGCACACAGCGTTTTTTTGTAACTGTGTTTTTGTGGTGACCACAAAAACGCAGCATGTCAATTATTTCTGTGTTTTTCATTCATTAAATACAGTGCACAAAAACGCACCCGTGGTAAAAACGCGGATGTGTTTTTGCGGACAAAAATGCACAAAAAACGCAGCGTGGAAAAAACGCCTAGCGCGCTCATAGCCTGACTGTTCAAGCCAAGTACAGGCACTTGTGCATCATGGCGAGGCCAATCATTTAGGTGCTACTTCCCACCTGATTGTTTTCCCTTAATCTCCATCCCACCCCCCTTCTGTGATTGACAGCTCTTGCTTTATAGAGGGAAAACCAGCAGATGGAAAGTGTATGTAAATGTTTGGCCGTGCCAAGCGCCTAAACCTTTTGTGAACAGTCCTCCTGTGCTGATAAGAGTCCCTTTAAACTAGTTTTTGCTGGGGTAGATTGTTCTAACAACTTCCACGAAAAAAAATCCATTGCAAAACATCCCACCCGTTAAACCATGCCCCTTCAAACCAACAAAGGCCTGTTTCACACATCCGGCATTTCGCCGGATTCCGGATCTGGCACGCATGCAGTACAGTACATTCATTTAAAGTGGAAGCGCGACACTATGCGGACAAATGCGGACGTGCATGAAGCACACAACCGCATGGTGTCGCACTTCCACTGTAAATTAATGTACTGTACTGCATGCGTGCCAGATCCGGAATCCGGCGACATGCCGGATGTGTGAAACGGGCCTAAGCCAAAATGATGAGCACGGAGTAACCAACACAAAACATGAGGAAAGAACATAAAGAAATAATAAAAAAAGATAAAGAAATAATAATAAAAAAATCTTTATTTTTAAATAGCACTAACATATTCTGCAGTGCTTTAGATACATCCTCAACACTGTCCCCATTGGGGCTCCAAATCTAAAGTCCCTATCATTATGTCTTTGGAGTGTGGGAGGAAACTGGAGAACTTAGAGGAAACCCGCACAAACACGGGGAGAACATACAAACTCCTTGCAGATGGTTGAACCCAGGACCCCAGTGCTGGAAGACTGCAGTGCTAACCACTGAGCCACCGTGCCGCCCCCAGAACATAAAAGAGAAAAGTGATGGAAAAACAAACACAAAACTGATAGACACCAAGTGCTAAATTCCCTTTAACCCCTTTGCGACATCCGCCATATACGTACGGTACAAGTCGGAAGCGGGTGTATGGAGCTCGCCCCATACTCAGCATGTAATGGCTCTGTGTTTCAACATGTAGCTGCCTCTAACAATTGTTAACCTGTTAAATCCCTCTGACACTGGTATTTAAGATGTGCCGGCTTGGCGGTGCTACATTGTAAGTGCCCATTGGCACGGCCATGACGTGATTGCTGAAGGGTTGCTATGACAGCAGGGGGTCTGCGAAAGACCTCAGTGCTTGACATTACAGCACTCCTTTGGAGCCTGCCTATGGCTGGGCTTCAAAAGAGATGGTGATGTTACTATAGCACAAGTAATAGGTTAAGGTTCCTTAATGGACTATTAAAAACAGTTAAAAAAAGTTTTGAAAAAAACCCATAAGTTCAAATTACCCTCCTTTTTGCCCCATTAAAAATAAAGATAATAAAAAATACACATATGTGGTATCACCACGTTCAGAAAAGAGCTATAAAAATGTAAAAATAACCTAATTGGTAAACAAAAAAAAATTCAAGATAACCAAAATTACGTTTTTTGCTTGCTGTAATATACCATAAAAAATTCAGTAACAAGCAATTAAACTGTCATAGCTATCCCAAAATTGTATAATAACATGTCCCGCCACGCAAAAAATAAGCCATCAATCACACAGGTCCATCGATTGAAAAATGAAACCGCGTCTTGGAAATTAGAGACAATCTCTCGATTTTTTTGGGGGCAAACTCCTGATGTTTTTTCACCACTAAAATAATTAAAAAATACCGGACATGTTTGGTATCGCCGTAATAATACTGATGAGGACCATCATATTGCAAGGGCATTTTTACCACAAGATGTACACTGTAAAAACAATTCCCAAAAAAACATGCTAAAATTGTGTATATTTTCCAAATTCTCCCCATTTGGTATTTTTTCCACGTTTTTTTCCCAGTACATTATATGGTAAAATGAATGGTGTCATTCAAAAGAACAACTCATCCTGCAAAAAACAAGTCATATCTCTATGTGAACAGGAAAATAGAAAAAAAAATGATGGCTCTGGGAAGGAAAAGAAAAAAAAAGAAAACAAAAAGTGGCCGTGTTGCAAAATGTTAGGGTGTGTTCACACTGTTTAGGAGGCGCTGAATAGTTTTTCAGGCAGAAAAGGCTCCTGTTTCGGGAGATTTTGGAAGAGTTTTTCTTCCCCTGAAATGGTTTGAAGCTTGTGGGCAGTGAACGGCAGAGATTTTTTTTCTGAAGCTTTTTTTTTTTTTTACAGCTTTTTAATTAGACAGTGGCAAACTCGAAGAGGTTTCCTTCAGGCTAAGTTCCCACGATGAGTATGTGGTGTCATTTTTCTGCTGCGTATTTTTGTGCTAAAAACATTGAGTGTCTTACAGTTCAAGCAGAGTGAATGGGAAGTATATAACTCTGGTGCCCACAGAAACTGAGCAGAACTGTGATTCTGAAGTGTCACTTTGGGTACGGTTCCACTTGCGTATGACTCGCGTGAGTCTCACATCGGTATCACCTGGCGCGGCCGCACACTCTCCGACAGGAGCAGGTCAGCTGCATGTATTTCTATGCAGCTGAGGTGCTACTGTCGGGAGAGTGTCAGGCCGTGCCGGGTGATACCGATGCGAGACTCGCACGAGTCATACGCAAATGGAACAGTACCCGTTCTCTTACTCTACGGCTATGTGCCCACGGGACAACGTACCCGTGGATTTTTCCGCAGGTTTATATGCAGGTTTCTCGCAGCAGCTCCCCGGAATGCACAGCTATCCATTGCTGCGGGATTCGAGCATTTTTATCGCGGTAAACCTGCGGGAGAAGTGCGTTAATACCTGCGGAAGTCCCGGCCTCTATCTCCATAGTGGAGGAGCGGGAATTCCACAGATATTTCTGCATGAATAATTGATATGCAGTTATGTGCGGCTGCGGGAAATCCGCAGCATATTCCGCAGTCGCACATACCGCAGCATTGATACAGCACTCCCCAAATCCCATAAGATAACATGGGGAGTGTCTGTACTTGTGCAAACCCGTGGATTTATCTGGAAAATCCAGATAAATCTGCAGGTTTTCCACAGCAAAATCCGCGGGTACATTGTCTAGTGGGGACATAGCCTAAATGTGTTTTAGGCTTCTGCCACACTCACGTGAAATTCACGCACGTGCCGAGAGACACGTATTTTCCCTGCGTGTTGTGTGCAGGTAAGTACGTGTCTCTGGTACGTGCGGGCCACGTGTGTTCTACGTGTGCTATCCGCGATAGCACACGTAGAACCGGTAATTATCATACTCACCTGGTCCTTCCTGATGTCCGCGCTGCTGTCCGTGGTGCTGATCCTCGGTCTCCAGCCCTCCCGTCTCCCCGCTGCTGCTGCTGCCAGGCAGTGAAGTGAATATTCAATGAGAATAATGAGCGGCGGTCGGCAGCAAGAGGCAGCAGCGGCAGAGACAGGAGGGCTGGAGAAGGTGAGTTAATGTTTTTTTTTTTTCACTGATGTGTGTTTTCTCCGGCGCGTGTCACACGGGACCGCATCCACACTACACCCGTGTGGTACGGGTGCGGGCCGTGTGACACCCGTGCTGCGGGAGAAAACACTGACATGTCAGCGCTTTGAAAAACGCACACACGTACAAACGCACACGGACACACGTTCCGTGTGGTTTTACGTGTGTGTGCCTGCTACAATAGGGTAGCATTGGTTAACGTGTCTCCGTGCCGCCGGTACGTGTAAAAAATGACAAACACGTGCCGGCAGCACGGATGTGTGGCGCTAGCCTTAGGCTGCTTTCACATTACGTTTTTTTAACATGCGTCATGAACGTTTTTTTGCTGTAAAAGTGGATCCTGCTTATTTTGCAGGATCCTGTCACTTTAAGTTTATGGGCGGGCATTGGAGTCATGTGATCGGGAGTCAGTCGAACTGAACGTGATAGACTGGGAGCCGGCTTCTGACAGCTGCGGAGGCTTGTAAACAAGGTAAACATCAGGTAACTTGCTTGGATACCCGATATTTACATTGGTTACGAGCATCCGCAGCTGCTAGGAGCCGGGCTGCCTGCTCCCTGCACACGTAACCAAGGTAAACATCGGGTAACTAAGAGAAGCACTTTGCTTGGTTACCCGATATTTATCTTGGTTACGAGTGTCCGCAGCTCTCAGGCGGGGAAAAGAGGGAGGAGAGGGAGGGGGAGAGAGACAGAGAGGGACAGAGAGGGAGGGGGAGAGAGGGACTGATCACGCGAGGCTGGTTTCTGGGCATGCTCAGTAGAGCAAGCAGGATCCTGTCTATCGGTATGCCAGCGCTCACATACATTTGCATGCAGTATAGTCAGGATCCAGCAATTTGCAGTATTTGGACGCAGCTCAAAAACGCTACAAGTAGCGTTTTTGAAAAATGTTAAAAAACTGCAACTCGCACGCAAACGCAGGTGAACGCATGTTGACGCGAGTCCATTGCAAATGCATTGAAATGAAAACGCATTTGCACTGGATCCGTATTTGCGTTAAAAAAACGTTCATGACGCATGTTAAAAAAAAGTAGTGTGAAAGCCGCCATATTTACTGTTTCTAGCTATAAACCTGAATGAGATAAGGAAAAATCTCAGACAAAAAAAATGGACATGAGTTTTTATTGCATACTCTTCCTCTTTCACAAGGAATTCTATTATAATATAATTACTATATTATATGTATATACATATATGCTTAAAACCTCCTCATATGAACAGCAAAGTGGATTTCCCATAGAAATGGATTGGAAAAGTTTTGAGGAGGATTTTGGAGGATCCACTCCAACAGACTCTGCCCTTTGGGTATGTGCACACAATGTCTTTAGACGTGTGCAAACCTGACAAGTTTTTTTAGGAAGAGGATGCTTCAGGATACGCCGGCATCTTCTGTCCTGAACATTCTTTGGTCACCAGCTTTTTCTTGTAAATTTGAATTGAATGAACTAGTAAGCGGCTTCCAAGTGCAGGCTGCCGGGAGAATGGCCGGGTATTGGAACTACTTTGCATCTTTGGACACCTCAAAGAAGACGCTAAAAGAGTGAACATAGCAGCAGCAAGGTGTTCTTTTTACCATTTATTTAGCGTCTTTCCAGGCAGATTATACAGCAGGTCCACATAAAGAAACCTCCTGAACAAGTGCTCAGAAACCACTCCAAAGAATCTTTCTACTTAATTCTATGTAAAATAACTTGCTGTTCTAGGTTCAGGATTTTAAGTGTCTGTTAAGGCCTTGTGCGCACGCTGCATTTTTTATGCATTTTTTGGTACAGTTTTGGTGCAGTATGTTGCCCAAATCCGCCTGTATCATTATGCCAGCATAGTCAATGAGAATCCTAAAATGCTGTGCACATGATGCTTCTTTTTTTCTTGCAGTTTTTGGAGCAGAAAAAAGATGCAGCATGTCAATTGTTGGAGCGTTTTTTTCCTGCGTTTTGTAGCCCTTCAAGCCAATGATTTCACAAAAAACATGGCACAAAAAAGCACCAAAAACGCATGTGTTTTTTGGTGCGTTTTTCTGTCATAAGGTGCAGATAATGGTACAGAAAATGTCTGCACCAAAAACTCAGCGTGTGCGCATAACCTTACTGGTTTTTAGAACCCTGATATGGTTAAAAGTGTGCCGACCATTCTTCAGGCATTTTCTGCTTGAAAGACGCTTGATTCTATACAAATGAGGCAAAAAAAACAAACAATAAAAATGCGTTGGCCATCTTTTGGAGTATTTTTATGAGTTGTATGTTTCAGTCTAAAAAAAAACCCTCGCCTTTTACTTTACTCATTACTTAAAGGGAATATGTCACCAGGTTTTTGCCACCTAATGTGAGGGCAGCATAATGTAGAGACAGAGACCCTGAATCCAGAAATAGATCTGTTACTGGGCTGTCTCCTGTTTCATTACAATAAGTGAGTATTGATAGATATGCAGTAAAAAAAAGTGATTTTTATCAAAACTGTAACAAGCAGTTCAATAAGTGATATATCACTTGAATCAGGGTCTTCGCCCCTACATCATGGGTTAGTGAAAACCTGGTAACAGATTACCTTTATGAAACCTCTGCAAAAAGGCAGCTTCAGGAAGAAAACCTGCCATGGCTTCCGTTTGAAAATTTTATAGTTTTTGCCCACCTGATAAAAAAATTTGTGACCATACTTTCAAGGTGGGTTCACAGTGTTTCTTGCAAAAAAATGAACTATAAGGTTACGTTCCCACAATCCGCTTTTGGTGAGTTTTTGATGCTGAGTACTGTTGTTGGTTTAAAAACGCAGCGTTTTACAGTTCCAGCCAATGGGATTTATAGAAATCTCCTGCCCCCTGTGCTTCTTTATTAAGCAGGGTAATAAACTGTGGTGTGAGTTGCAAATCTGCAACATGTCAATTTCTCCTTGTGGGTACGCTGAGTTTTCTGAGCAGATTTTTCCCTTAGGGTGGAAACACATCTATGCAAGTAAAATCGGTCTGACTGGGCTGAAAAAAACTCGGCTGATTTTAGTTCACGTTAGGTGCGAGTGCAACGCAAGTGCGATGCTTTTTCTGAATAAATTAATGATTTTACTAGCGTGTGTAATGCGTGTGTAATGCGTGTGTAATGCGTGTGTAATGCGTATTTTTTACTATGTCATCTGCCATTCAGCTCTGCTACATGGCCGCTGACAGCAGACACAGACAGCCATGTAGCAGAGCTGAATGGCAGATGACAGCAGACACAGACAGAGCCGCACTGTCAGAATGAACTCGGGTTATCTTCACCCGACTTCATTGTCATGCTGCGGCTCTGTCTGTGCCGCGTTGTGATTAGCGGTCACCCGTGAAGGGCTCACCGGTGACCGCTAATCTCCTGAGTGACTGAAGTTAGCAGCCCTCTCTCATACTCACCGATCCCCGGCGCGGCGCTGCACGGCATTCACACTGCTGCGGCGGCTTTTACTATTTTGAAAAAGCCGGCCGCTCATTAAACAATCTCGTATTCCCTGCTTTCCCCGCCCACAGGCGCCTATGATTGGTTGCAGTGAGACACGCCTCCACGCTGAGTGACAGGTGTCTCACTGCAACCAATCACAGCAGCCGGTGGGCGGGTCTATACTGTGCAGTGAAGTAAATAAATAAATAATTTAAAAAAATGGCGTGCGGTCCCCCCCAATTTTAATACCAGCCAGATAAAGCCATACGGCTGAAGGCTGGTATTCTCAGGATGGGGAGCTCCACGTTATGGAGAGCCCCCCAGCCTAACAATATCAGTCAGCAGCCGCCCAGAATTGCCGCATACATTAGATGCGACAGTTCTGGGACTGTACCCGGCTCTTCCCGATTTACCCTGGTGCGTTGGCAAATCGGGGTAATAAGGAGTTAATGGCAGCCCATAGCTGCCACTAAATCCTAGATTAATCATGTCAAGCGTCTCCATGAGATACCTTCCATGATTAATCTGTAAATTACAGTAAATAAACACACACACCCGAAAAAAATCATTTATTAGAAATAAAAAACACAAACAAATTCCCTCATTACCAATTTAATAAGCCCCAAAAAGCCCTCCATATCCGGCGTAATCCACGGACCTCCAGCGTCGCTTCCAGCATGAAGGTGACAGGAGCTGCAGCAGACACGCTCCTGTCACCTCCACGCAGCAACTGAGGTGAGTATCGCGATCAGCTGAGCTGTCACTGAGGTTACCCGCTGTCACTGGATCCAGCGGTGGCCGCGATTAACCTCAGTGACACCTCAGCAGATCGCGCTACTCACCTCAGTTGCTGCGTGGAGGTGACAGGAGCGACGGTGTCTGCTGCAGCTCCGGTCACCTCCATGCAGCAAAGCTGGAAGCGACGCTGGAGGTCCGTGGATTACGCCGGACATGGAGGGCTTTTTGGGGCTTATTAAATTGGTAATGAGGGAATTTGTTTGTGTTTTTTATTTCTAATAAATGATTTTTTCAGGTGTGTGTGTGTTTATTTACTGTAATTTACAGATTAATCATGGAAGGTATCTCGGGGAGACGCCTGACATGATTAATCTAGGATTTAGTGGCAGCTATGGGCTGCCATTAACTCCTTATTACCCCGATTTGCCAACGCACCAGGGTAAATCGGGAAGAGCAGGGTACAGTCCCAGAACTGTCGCATATAATGTATGCGGCAATTCTGGGCGGCTGCTGACTGATATTGTTAGGCTGGGGGGCTCCCCATAACGTGGAGCTCCCCATCCTGAGAATACCAGCCTTCAGCCGTATGGCTGTATCTGGCTGGTATTAAAAGTGGGGGGACCGCACGCCGGTTTTTTTTAATTATTTAATTATTTATTTCACTGCACAGTATAGACCCGCCCACCGGCTGCTGTGATTGGGTGCAGTGAGACACCTGTCACTCAGCGTGGGGGCGTGTCTCACTGCAACCAATCATAGGCGCCTGTGGGCGGGGAAAGCAGGGAATACGAGATTGTTTAATGAGCGGCCGGCTTTTTCACAATAGTAAAAGCTGCCGCAGCAGTGAGAAAGCCGTGCAGCGCCGCGCCGGGGATCGGGGAACAGTGAGTATGAGAGAGGAGGGGAAAATGACCGACAGACTGTGAGAGAGGGACAGAGATAGTGACGGACCGACAGAGAGAGAATAGAGACCAAGAGGGAGAGACCGACTGACAGAGAATAGTGATTGACAGACATTGGGAGACATCGCTCGTTTCCAGTGTTTTAGGAAACATGCGAGAAATGTATTTAGAAAATCGGATGTCACTAGGATGGTGTGAGTGCCGTCCCGTGACATCCGATTATTTACACGCTCCCATAGACTTGCATTGGAGAGACTAGCAGTAGAAACTCGCAAAAAAGCAGCATGCTGCGATTTTTTTCTCAGTCCGATTTGGACTGAGAAAAAAATCGCAAATGAGAGCTGAATCATTCACTAACATGTGTCCGATTCCAATGCGAGATTTTCTCGCATTGCTCTACTGCGAGAAACTCGCAAGTGAGAAGCAGCCCTTAGATTTGAATTGGATGCATAAAATTCACAGGTATAAAAAACTCACGCATTTCAAGTGCTCTCCACTGCGGACAAGCATCAAAAACAAACCAGCTTTATTTAAAACATGACAGACTAACAAGTGAGAAAATACGCAGTATGAAAAATGCAATAAAATGCATGTAAAAGAAGTGCACACAAAAAAGCAGTGAAAAACATACAAAGAAGCTACGTAATAGATACAGAAATGCTGCAACATCAAAAACTCTCCAAAAGCTTATTGTGGGAACGTGGCCTAAAGAGTGCAAGTTTTGTGCTTTTATTATTGTGTGATTTTGGATGCATGGGTTTTTTTTAAATACACCATGCTCCATGTAATCAAAAAGTGTCTCTAAATCATGACATTTTTTTACAAGTATAAAAAGAATTAAATGCTTGGAGCAAGAAGCCTCAGAATGGTTCTCAATACAATCCTTCTGGTAGCTCATTCTGGAACGTATTGGTTCTGTGCAGACTACGCTTTTCTAACACTGTCAAATTTTTTTACGTAAAAAAGCTCTTTGGCTAGTTTTACACTTGCGGTGAAATCCATGTGGAAACTGCTTTAATAACAAATCTATTTAGAAACCTATTGGAAACTTCTCATGCAACACAATGGAGATTTCAGGGCGCTTTCCCCAAGGAAATTGGTGCTGAAATCTGCATAGTAGCCAACAACAGTACAAAAATAATAAAAATAGTTTTCATTTTCAGATAAATCAACATATCTCCAACATTACAGCGGGCTGTCAGTCAGTGCAGGAGGCGTGGTTACAGCCGCCGTGCACTATGTACAGAGGGGTGAATAAAGCAGCACTACTACCGCCACTGTAACTGAAAGCCGAATGCTGCCAGGAGGAATAAAGTTCATTTCTGCTCAACAGCAAGGCTCTAAGTGTGGGTGCTGGGCAGGTTCAAAATGCTATTAACCTGCAGATTAACCCCATATCTGCAAGAAAACGCCTTTTCACACATTCATCTTTCTTCAGCCCATTAGCCGTTTGCTGCTCACCCTCACTCCTGCTCAGCTCCTGCAAAATCACAATTCCCACATCCCCACCAGCACTTGTTCCAGAGTAGTTCTCCTAATCATTGCTCTCACTTTCCTGAGCTGTGTGTTTGTTCAATGGTCCAGTTATCGTTATATATAAAAACAGTGATAGCGATGTACACTCAGACACATACACTGACAGACCATTAATGTATTGAAACATGATAAAGCTCCTGGATTAGAATTGTCATACAAGGCAGAATTACCACCGCGAAGTTACCAGTAAGTAAGGAGACTCCAGAGCTACGAGCTGATCGGGACGCCTTAAAATACCCTGTTAGGCTGGTTTCAGACGTCCATGTTTAATCAGGTACCAGTCACACGCATGGTTATGGTCATACGTGTGGCACACATGTGACATCCGTGTTTGCATGCATGTGACAGGTACCAGAGAAAACACGGGTCTGTGAAATAAAAAGATTTTTCATATTTACCTGCTTTCTCCGTCTCTGCTGCCTCCCGCTCCTGACTGCCACTCATTATATTCATCGATTATTCACCGGACTCAGGAAGCCGGAGCGTTGCGAGTACAGCACCGCCGAGGACAGCACTGCGGGGACAGGTGAGTATTCACAAAGCACAGTGACATTCAGGAGGTCATCGGAGTTTCCAATGAACTCTGATAACCTCCTGATGACCCCCACGCTACAGCTTCACGAGTTCACTGGGAACTGTGATGAGTCACCGATGCTGTCCCCACGATGTTCCGGCTTCTAGGTTCTCACCACACACACACGCACTCTGCTGTAAACTCACCCAGTGATGCGGTCCCCGGCACTGAAGTCCCCAGCGCTGTCCCCGCTTCGAGCTCCTCAGGGCACTGAATATTCAGTGAGTATAATGAGCAGCGATAAGGAGCGGGAGGCAGCAGAGCCGGAGACAGCATCGCTGGAGAGAGGTAAATATAGAAAATCTTTTTATTCAAAAGACCCATATTTTCTCCGGTATGTTTTACACTGATGTCACACGGATCACATCAGTGTGCGATCCGTGTGACATCCATGCTGCCGGAGATGCCTGCGTGTGTGCCTGCGGGGTCATGAAAGGTCACACGGTCCGTGTGCAAACACGGACGTGTGAGGCACATCATAGAATAACATGGGTACGTGTGACATCCGTGTTAAAAACAGATGTCACACGTACCTAAAACACGAACGTCTGAAACCAGCCTAAGGTGCACGTCACTGGTTTTCATGTAAATAAGTTTTTAATTTTTGTGCTAATTTTTTTTGCAACAAAGTAAAACAAAATAAACCACCAATAAAAAATACTAAGGTTTACAGTTTCGATAAGTGAAGTGTTTTCTTTTTTTTTTTGTAGTTACATTATATGACTTTCCAAAATACTTTCAAAAGCCATTACTAATGGTCGGTATTCAATATGATCCATCAATATACATACTGATTAGGGATGATCGAATACCTCGAATATTCGGCTTCGCGAATATTTTCCGAATAGGTCGCTGCTATTCGACTATTCGTGAATATTCGATGCGCAATGTAAGTCTATGGGAAACCCGAATAACAACTATTCGGGCTTCCCATAGACTTACATTGAGCATCGAATATTCGCATAGCGGTGAGTTATTCATAAAATATTCGTGAAGCCGAATATTTGAGGTATTCGATCATCCCTAATACTGAGCCACCATTCCTCACATACTGTATATTGGATGATTATGTGCCCTAGTCACGTGAGGGACACAGCGGTGAAGGACTTGTTACAGTCCCTTACAATAAAAGGTAATTGTATTGTAAGTTCTACAGATATCTTCACGAGGAGATAAGTGTTAGAGGTACTTTGCACGCTGCGACATTGCTACTGCGATATCGTCGGGGTCAAATCGAAAGTGACGCACATCCGGCGCCGGTAACGACGACGCAACGTGTAAAGCCTAGAAGCGCCGATAAACGATCGCAAAAGCGTCGTAAATCGGTGATCTGTGTAGCGTCGGACATTTCCATAATGTCGCACCAATAGGAGATACGATGTTGTTCCTCGTTCCTGCGGCAGCACACATCGCTGTGTGTGAAGCCGCAGGAGCGAGGAACATCTCCTTACCTGCCTCCACCAGCTATGCGGAAGGAAGGAGGTGGGCGGGATGTTTACGTCCCACTCATCTCCACTTCTATTGGCCGCCTGCCGCGTGACGTCACTGTGACGCCGCACGACCCGCCCCCTTAGGAAGGAGGCGGGTCGCCGGCCAGAGCAACGTCGCAGGCCAGTAAGTGCGTGTGAAGCTGCCGTAGCAATAATGTTCGCTACGGCAGCTATCACAAGATATCGCATGTGCGACGGGGGCGGGTACTATCGCGCTCGACATCGCAAGCATCGGCTAGCGATGTCGCAGTGTGCAAAGTACCCCTAAGTCTTACACAGTATAGTTTTCTGTTTGTATGTTTCCCCATTTAAAAATAACAACACTTATTCTTGCGTCGGCGCCATTCCAGCCGTTACAACACGCACTCTCCTGGGGCTCATGCAAAAGTCTTACGTCCCGCGAGTCCTGCAGTCGATCAGGGCCGCTTCACTCTCCCCACATTCAGACGTATCACATACATCCGGAGGAAACGAGAGCAGCAGCAATTTATCCGAAGCCAGGAGAGTGAAGCGGCTGCTGGGCCGCAGCACTCTCGTGACGTCAGACAGTGACACGAGCCTCAGGACAGCGAGTGTGGACAAAACTGGAGTGGCACCGACCCTGGAGGAGAGTATGAGTTATCTTAATTTAAAGGGGAAAAACATACAGATTGAGGAGCTGTCCAAGTAGTGGATGACCCCGGAAACTACTACATCTAGAAGAAGCCTACCATATACTTTTGCTTATAGCCAACAATTTCGAACTGGAGCTATCATTAAAGAGTACCCATCAATACCAATCAGTACCAATACGTTGCTGATACCGCACTTCATCCAGGAGTCTCCATGCTTCATCCTCCTGGACGAAGCGCGGTAGCTGCGAAACGCGCATCAGTGTGTGGGCACGCCGCACCATTACTATATCTGGACTCCTGCATGTTGGTAATAATATTACTATATGTGGCTTGATTGATTCTCTAGATTTGCCTTCATAGGCTTTCACACTTGTGAATGTACAATATTCTATTCTACCTAGTACAGTAATGTCGGATATTTTCTTGCTGCATATTTTTCTATTGTATCTGACCTTGATATTTATATGGTTTAAGGTTTGGAGATTTGTAGGTTACATTACTAAATATTGCTGGTGCCGGGTCCTCTTTATCAATTCCATCCGCCACTTGGGTTGGTCCATTTGTGTTAATTAAATTGTTTGCAATAAAGATTTATTGATACCTTTCATTCTATTGGGCTTGCATTGGGTTATTGGTACATATAAGTTTGTGTCAAAATGGCTGTTAAAGGGAATCTGTCACCAGGTTTTTACCACCTAATCTGAGAGCAGCATAATATAGGGGCAGAGATCCCGATTCCAGCGATGTGTCACTTACTGAGCTGCTTAGTGTAGTTTCGATAAAATCTCTCATTAATCAGCAGTAGATTATCATTACAGGACTACTTATTGTGCTGCAGGTAGTCCAGCACATTCATGAGCTCTGTATAACTGCTAAATCTGCAGCAGAAAAAACATTGATTTTATCGAAATGACAGCAAACAGCTCAGTAAGTGACACATCGCTGGAATCAGGGTCAAAATGGCTTTTTACCAAAGTCTGGTCAAAACTTCCACCCAAATTAGAGCAGTTACCGTTCGGTAACAACTCAGGGAAGGACCTGGGTTAGTGCGGACAGTGAGATCTCGCTCTGATCGCTGATAGAAGTGTGGTGGAATGCAGTTTTTTATTTGGATCCTCCATTCAGAAAATTCTATGTAAAAAAAGCACAACTTGTGCTAGTTAGCTAAGGCGATGTTCACACTTGTGTTAGGAATGGCGTTATTCTGTTCACTCATCAGAACACAGAAATGGATAGGTCATCAATATCACAGCAGTGTGAAAATCCCATCAAGGGACACAACCATGTACTTTTTTGACTGATCTGCCAAACCCATCTATAAAAATGAATAAATAACAAATTCACATCTGTTTGACAGATACATGTTTGATTGATATTTATGGGAAAAGTGACTTTATTTTTACAAAATGTATATTTTCCTATGTAGCTGCTCAAAAGATAGATGAATTGAGGCACAAAGTCTATCATGTGAGGTGCCCAGGATCAGGGTTATGTGGCGATCTGGACGCAACGGATTTTCGCTGTGTCCGCCGCAATCTCCTGCACAGGAGGCTCAAGTGTCAAGAAATTGACATGCTGTGGATAGGAAACCAGCACCGCAGATGAATTTACGCAGTGTTAAAAAGAAGCACAGTGAGCAGGAGATTTCTACAAATCCCATCCACTGTGCTTGTACTGTACAACGCAGGGTTTTGGCATCAGCGAAAATACGCAACTAATCCTGATTGTGGGCACTTACCCTTAGAAAGTTGCAGAATAGAATGATTATACGTCTTATTTACATAAGCCTGCAATACAAATAACATCTTATATTCTGTTAAATCCTATACACAAATATTGTGAAGTACAAATGAAGCATTCGGTGACTGCAGCTCACACCAGCGCCATCATTTCCATTCATTATGAAGCCATAACTGCTAGTTGGATCTGTTAAAACAGATCCTAAGGAATCCTGATAGATCCCACTTGATCTACTAAGCTGTGTGCCCATGATCAGGGTTCACAGCGTTTTGGGCCTAGTGTTTTCGCTGTATCCAAAACGCTGCGTTGTACAGTACAAGCACAGTGGATGGCATTTATAAAAATCCCATGCACACAGTGCTTATTTTTCCCTTAGCTTAAACTGACCTGCGGTGCGGCTTCCCGAGCAGCAGCATGTCAATTTATGCTGCGGAGCCGCGAGTGTTCTCCACAGGGAAAACAAAGAGAAAGTCCTCAGTGGCCCGAACCCTGATCGTGGGCCACTGTGGTCTCCTGTGCAGAAGACTCGCGGCCCTGCGGGAGAAGACATGCTGCCTCCGGGATGCAGCATGTCCGGATTGTGGGTACGTACCCTTAGGGCCTGTGCCCACGACCAGGAATAGCAGCATTTTGGACCTAGCATGTTTACCCTGTGTTCAAAACACTTCGTTGTACAGTACAAGCACAGTGAATAGATTTATAGAAATCTCATACCCACTGTGCTTCTTTTTTCCACAGCTGAGTCTAGAACGCTGCATGTCCGGATTGTGGGCACATACCCTTCTGGGGTCTGTAAGTGTCTTTCATGCTTTCGGAATTTGTAACTGAAATTTAGCGCTAGATAACCATATTCAGACCATTGGAGAGATTCCAGTGTGAACAGGACCCAAACAGCTCTCAGTAATGGAGTCCCAGGATTTTGTTGGTTCATCAAGAAAGCAATACCCCTGTGCCTTTATTCTGATGTCCCATGAATCATAGCAGCTTCTTGCCCTTAGTGTGACTGGTACTATGTGGGCAGCTAGAATCTCCGAAGTGCGGCTAGAACTATGTGGGCACAATGTGTGTAAAGGATTACACCATCAATGTGGCTGCTACTATGTGGACAAACTGAGGGCAGCTATACCCCCTCAGTATGGATGTTACATGTGCACTGTATGAGGAATGGGGCTGTCACTATCTGGGCAAATTAAATGGAGATCTATAACCCCTCAGTGTTGCTAGTACATGGGGGCACAGTATCGGGATAGGTTTCCCTCCACAGAGTGGTGCAGTGTGACCAGCCATACCCCATCTGTGGTAGGTACTATGTGGGCACAGTATCTGCAGCCTATATCCCATCTCTGTGGCAGGTACTATGTAGGGGCAGAGTGTGTGCAACTATACCCATTCTGTGGTAGGTACTATGTGGTGGCAGTGTGCAGCCATACCCCTTCTGTGTGGCAGGTACTATGTGGATACAGTGTGAGTGCAGCCATACCTCGTCTCTGTTGTGGGTACTATGTGGGCACAGTGTGTGCAGCGTATATCCCGTCTCTGTGGTAGGTACTATGTGGGCATACTCTGTGCAGCCATACCCCATCTCTATGGCAGGTACAATGTGGCTACAGTGTGTGTGCAGTCATATCCCATCTCTGTGGCAGGTACTATGTGGACGCAGTGTGTGTGCAGCCTATATCCCGTTTCTTTGGCAGCTACTATGTGGGTACAGTGTATGTGCACCCAGTCCTTGTGGCTGGTACTATGTGGGTACAGTGTGTGTGCATCCATACCTTGCATTTGTGGTGGGTACTATGTTGATGAGTAGCTATACCCAGTCTCTGTGACAGGTACTATGTTGGGGCAGTGTGTGCAGCCATACCCTGTCTGTGGTAGGTACTATGTGGGGGAAGTGTGTGCAGCCATACCCTGTCTGTGGTAGGTACTATGTGGGGGAAGTGTGTGCAGCTATACCCTGTCTGTGATAGGTACTATGTGGGGGCAGTGTGTGTGCAGCCATACCCTGTCTGTGGTAGGTACTATGTGGGGGCAGTGTGTGTGCAGCCATACCCTGTCTGTGGTAGGTACTATGTGGGGGCAATGTGTGCAGCCAACCCTGTCTGTGATAGGTACTATGTGGGGGCAGTGTGTGTGCAGCCATACCCTGTCTGTGGTAGGTACTATGTGGGGGCAGTGTGTGCAGCTATACCCCATCTGTGGTAGGTACTATGTGGAGGCAGTGTGTGCAGCCATACCCTGTCTGTGGTAGGTACTATGTGGGGGCAGTGTGTGCAGCCATACCCTGTCTGTGATAGGTACTATGTGGGGGCAGTGTGTGTGCAGCCAACCCTGTCTGTGATAGGTACTATGTGGGGGCAGTGTGTGTGCAGCCATACCCTGTCTGTGGTAGGTACTATGTGGGGGCAGTGTGTGTGCAGCTATACCCTGTCTGTGGTAGGTACTATGTGGGGGCAGTGTGTGTGCAGCCATACCCTGTCTGTGGTAGGTACTATGTGGGGGCAGTGTGTGTGCAGCCATACCCTGTCTGTGATAGGTACTATGTGGGGGCAGTGTGTGCAGCCATACCCTGTCTGTGGTAGGTACTATGTGGGGGCAGTGTGTGTGCAGCTATACCCCATCTGTGGTAGGTACTATGTGGAGGCAGTGTGTGCAGCCAACCCTGTCTGTGATAGGTACTATGTGGGGGCAGTGTGTGTGCAGCCATACCCTGTCTGTGGTAGGTACTATGTGGGGGCAGTGTGTGTGCAGCTATACCCCATCTGTGGTAGGTACTATGTGGGGGCAGTGTGTGCAGCCATACCCTGTCTGTGATAGGTACTATGTGGGGGCAATGTGTGCAGCCATACCCTGTCTGTGGTAGGTACTATGTGGGGGCAGTGTGTGTGCAGCTATACCCCATCTGTGGTAGGTACTATGTGGGGGCAGTGTGTGTGCAGCCATACCCTGTCTGTGATAGGCACTATGTGGGGGCAGTGTGTGTGCAGCTATACCCCATCTGTGGTAGGTACTATGTGGGGGCAGTGTGTGTGCAGCCATACCCTGTCTGTGGTAGGTACTATGTGGGGGCAATGTGTGCAGCCATACCCTGTCTGTGGTAGGTACTATGTGGAGGCAGTGTGTGTGCAGCTATACCCTGTCTGTGGTAGGTACTATGTGGAGGCAGTGTGTGTGCAGCCATACCCTGTCTGTGGTAGGTACTATGTGGGGGCAGTGTGTGTGCAGCCATACCCTGTCTGTGGTAGGTACTATGTGGAGGCAGTGTGTGTGCAGCTATACCCTGTCTGTGGTAGGTACTATGTGGAGGCAGTGTGTGTGCAGCCATACCCTGTCTGTGGTAGGTACTATGTGGGGGCAGTGTGTGTGCAGCCATACCCTGTCTGTGGTAGGTACTATGTGGAGGCAGTGTGTGTGCAGCTATACCCTGTCTGTGGTAGGTACTATGTGGAGGCAGTGTGTGTGCAGCTCTACCCTGTCTGTGATAGGTACTATGTGGGGGCAGTGTGTGTGCAGCTATACCCTGTCTGTGATAGGTACTATGTGGGGGCAATGTGTGCAGCCATACCCTGTCTCTGTGGTAGGTACTATGTGGGGGCAATGTGTGCAGCCATACCCTGTCTGTGGTAGGTACTATGTGGGGGCAGTGTGTGCAGCCATACCCTGTCTCTGTGGGAAGTACTATGTGGGGGCAATGTGTGTAGCCATACACGGTCTCTGTGGTAAGTACTATGTGGGGGCAGTGTGTGTAGCCATACCCTGTCTCTGTGGGAAGTACTATGTGGGGGCAATGTGTGTAGCCATACACTGTCTCTGTGGTAAGTACTATGTGGGGGCAGTGTGTGTAGCCATACCCTGTCTCTGTGATAGGTACTATGTGGGGGCAATGTGTGTAGCCATACACTGTCTCTGTGGTAAGTACTATGTGGGGGCAGTGTGTGTAGCCATACCCTGTCTCTGTGGTAAGTACTATGTGAGGGCAATGTGTGCAGCCATACCCTGTCTCTGTGGTAAGTACTATGTGGGGGCAGTGTGTGCAGCCATACCCTGTCTCTGTGATAGGTACTATGTGGGGGCAATGTGTGTAGCCATACACTGTCTCTGTGGTAAGTACTATGTGGGGGCAGTGTGTGTAGCCATACCCTGTCTCTGTGATAGGTACTATGTGGGGGCAATGTGTGTAGCCATACCCTGTCTCTGTGATAGGTACTATGTGAGGGCAATGTGTGTAGCCATACCCTGTCTCTGTGATAGGTACTATGTGGGGGCAATGTGTGCAGCCATACCCTGTCTCTGTGGTAAGTACTATGTGGGGGCAATGTGTGCAGCCATACCCTGTCTCTGTGATAGGTACTATGTGGGGGCAATGTGTGCAGCCATACCCTGTCTCTGTGGTAGGTACTATGTGGGGGCAGTGTGTGCAGCCATACCCTGTCTCTGTGGTAGGTACTATGTGGGGGCAGTGTGTGCAGCCATACCCTGTCTCTGTGATAGGTACTATGTGGGGGCAATGTGTGTAGCCATACCCTGTCTCTGTGATAGGTACTATGTGGGGGCAATGTGTGCAGCCATACCCTGTCTCTGTGATAGGTACTATGTGGGGGCAATGTGTGTAGCCATACCCTGTCTCTGTGGTAGGTACTATGTGGGGGCAGTGTGTGCAGCCATACCCTGTCTCTGTGGTAGGTACTATGTGGGGGCAGTGTGTGCAGCCATACCCTGTCTCTGTGATAGGTACTATGTGGGGGCAATGTGTGCAGCCATACCCTGTCTCTGTGATAGGTACTATGTGGGGGCAATGTGTGTAGCCATACCCTGTCTCTGTGGTAGGTACTATGTGGGGGCAATGTGTGCAGCCATACCCTGTCTCTGTGGTAAGTACTATGTGGGGGCAATGTGTGTAGCCATACCCTGTCTCTGTGATAGGTACTATGTGGGGGCAATGTGTGCAGCCATACCCTGTCTCTGTGATAGGTACTATGTGGGGGCAATGTGTGTAGCCATACCCTGTCTCTGTGGTAAGTACTATGTGGGGGCAATGTGTGTAGCCATACACTGTCTCTGTGGTAAGTACTATGTGGGGGCAGTGTGTGTAGCCATACCCTGTCTCTGTGATAGGTACTATGTGGGGGCAATGTGTGTAGCCATACCCTGTCTCTGTGATAGGTACTATGTGAGGGCAATGTGTGTAGCCATACCCTGTCTCTGTGATAGGTACTATGTGGGGGCAATGTGTGCAGCCATACCCTGTCTCTGTGATAGGTACTATGTGGGGGCAATGTGTGCAGCCATACCCTGTCTCTGTGATAGGTACTATGTGGGGGCAATGTGTGCAGCCATACCCTGTCTCTGTGATAGGTACTATGTGGGGGCAATGTGTGCAGCCATACCCCAGCTCTGTGGCAGGTCTATGTGGTCACAGTGGGCATAGTGTGCAACCATACCCTCTCCCCAATGTAGCGGGCACATGTATAGTATGTGCCCCTTCTTACATACCCAGTAGTTTATTACCTGTACAGGGGAGAGCACGGCTGGGGAGGAGACCGCGGGGGACGGCGTCAGCACCAGGTGACCATTGGCTTCCGGACAGGGGGGCTGAGGTTCGTTCTTGACCGACACCAGCAGGATACAGTCTGGAGTCTCTGTGGGCCGCAGTCTCTTGGGGGAGGGTGGGCTGCACATTTCTCCGGGTGGGTTGGCCTCGTACAGCGGCCTCTTGGTGGGCAGTTCAGGCTTGAGGTCAGGCAGGTTACCGGACTTGGGCAGGATGTAGGTATTACCCGCTACCTGTGCTGCCCTGTGCATGGCGCCATTCATACTGTCCATGAAGTAGGGGGGGCCCAGCTTGGTGCCAATGCCCGCTATGCTGTTGAGTGTGGCCACGGACACGGCCCCGATACAGTGGTTGGTGTAGGTCTTGGACAGCTTGGCCGCCTTGGACAGCATCTGCATGCGGGTGCCCAGCAGGTTCTTGCCTATGGCCTTGTTCTCGTACCAGGTGACGTCCGCCTCGCTGCAGTGGTCCCGGGGCCGCTGGAAGAAA
This sequence comes from Anomaloglossus baeobatrachus, assembly GCF_048569485.1. Lineage (NCBI taxonomy): Eukaryota > Metazoa > Chordata > Amphibia > Anura > Aromobatidae > Anomaloglossus > Anomaloglossus baeobatrachus. The sequence continues at coordinate 159,397,815 of NC_134358.1, read as the reverse complement.
GCTTTACACAGAGGGTTGCGCTTGGCCAGGTACTTGACAAAGCTGGCATAGGGGCAGAACTCGGTGCCGGTCTCGTACATGCGGGGCAGGTTCTCCTCGTCTCCGTCCGTGGTGGCCGCTCCGCCCGGCGCTCCGCGCTTCTTGCCCCAGGACGAGGAGCGGGACTTGTGGTACGGCCCCAGCGCCTTGAAGTAGACGAAGCGCCGGCCGTCCTCGTCCATGGCCAGGCCGAACGAGTCCTCCTCCAGCTCCCGCTGGTTCTCCCGGCCCCGGGTGCAGAAGTACATGCACGTCTCGAACCAGACCTTATTCAGGAGCCCGAACGGCACGGCGGCGCTGAACACGCAGGAGGTGTAGAGCTTGCGCAGGTCGGCGCGGGTGATCGCCTGCTTCTGCACCACGGGCCCGGCGCCCTGCTCCTCCAGCTTGCGGATGACCGCGGCCAGGGTGAGGTTGGCGCTCCGCAGCTCGGGGTCCTTGGTCAGGTCCAGGGTGCGGCAGTAGGGCGGCTCGTTCAGGTAGCGGTTCAGGGACGAGCGGATGCTGATGAGGGAAGACTTGCTGTACAGCTGGCCGCTCTTGGACCGCGCCTCGGCGTAGAAGGAGCGCAGCACCCGGCACAGCGCCTCCTTGTCCATGCTCTCGAAGTCCGGGCTCTGCGCCTTCTCGCTCAGGTACTCCCGGAAGATGCGCACGGCGTAGCGGGTGGCCAGGCGGGTGTTCTCGCTGAGCCGGGCTCGCTCCGGGCGCTCGGAGGATGGGGACCCCGCACAGCCGGCGCCGTCCACTCCGCCCCCGCCGGCCCCGAGCTGCAGGAGCAGGGGCTCCACATCCTCCACCATCCCGGGGCGCAGGCCGGGCGGCAGCAGCGGAGCGGAGCGGTGCGGGACCATGCCCGCCGTGCCCCGGTACTGGCTCTCCAGCAGCGCCGCGTCCTCCCACTCCAGCTGGATCTCCTCATCATCATCGTCGTCCTCCAGATCCTCGTCCTCCAGCAGCAGCAGCTCGTCCTCCTCATCCTCCCTGATGATCTGCACCTCCTGGGTCTCATCCTCCTCCTCCTCCTCCTCTTCTTCTTCTTCCTCCTCACCCGCGCTGCCCGGCTGTATGCGGTGCTGAGCGGCCCGGGGCTGGGCGTGCAGGGGGTCGCTGTCTGCGGTGCCCGGGTTGCAGTCGCCGCTGCCAGGCATCCTCGCCATATTGCTCTTTATTCCCCGCTGCCTGCTGAGTATAGAGGCTGTGCCGCCTGTCTCTGCCAGTCCCCGGGCCCGGGCGCATGCGCTATATTGGACCGCGGCTGCCTGGTGTAATGACCTTCACAGACCGGGGGGAGGGGACGGGGGCGGGAGGCGGCGGGGACAGCCTGTGCCCGGGGAGGAGGAGTGCGAGCACCGCGGCGGCTTGTTGTTATTAGTACTGCACGTGTAGGGATGCTGCCTGGATCCTGGCAGTGTGCCCTCTACAGCTGCGGTGCCACCCTGTCCTCTACAGCGCCACACTGCCCTCTATAGCTGCGGTGCCACCCTGCTCTCTACGGATGCTGTGCCACACTATAGGTGCCACACTGCCACCCCTGTCCTCTACAGCTGCATGTCACACTTTAGGTGCCACACTGCCACCCCTGTCCTCTACAGCTGCAGTGCCACACTGCACCCATGCCCTGTAGGACTGATTTTCCACACTTAAGTGCCACACTGCCACCCATGCCCTGTACAACTACGGTGCCCAACTGCCATTTGAGCCTTAGCTGAGATGCCACTCTGCCCTCTACAGCTGCTTGCTACACTGCCACCCATGCCCTGTACAACTGGGGTGCCCCACTGCCCTCTACAGCCGCTGTTCCACACTGCAGGTGCCACACTGCCACCCGTGCCCTGTACAGCTGCAGTGCCACACTGCCACACGTGCCCTGTACAGCTGCTGTGCCACACTGCCACCCTGCCCTCTACAGCTGCTGTGTCACACTGTAGGTGCCACACTGCCACCCCTGCCCTGTACAGCTGTGGTGCCACACTGCAATCCTGCCCTCTACCACTGCGGTGCCACATTGCCACCTTTCCCTCTACAGTTGTGGTGTTACACTGCCCTCTACAGCTGCAGTGCCACACTGCCATCCCCGGACTGTATAGCTGTGGTGCCACCCTGCCCTCTACAGCTGCTGTGCCACACTGGAGATGCCACACTGCCACCCATGCTCTGTACAGCTGTGGTGCCACACTGCCTTCTACAGTTGCTGTGCAAAACTGCAGGTGCCACACTGCCACCCGTGCCCTGTATAGCTGTGGTGCCACCCTGCCCTCTACAGCTGCTGTGCTACATTGCAGGTGCCACAGTGCCACACCTGCCATCTACAGCCACACTGCCACCTTGCCCTCTACAGCTGCTGTGCCACACTGCCTACCTGCCTTCTACTGCTGCTGTGCCACTCTGCCTTCTACAGTTGCTTTACTACCCTGCCCTCTACAGCTGCTGTGCCACATTGCAGGTGCCACACTGTCACCCTTGCCATCTACAGCTGCAATGCCACACTGCCACCCTGCCTTCTACAGCTGCTGTACCACACTTCCACCCTGCTCTCTACAGCAGTGAAGCCACACTGCCACCCTGCCCTCCACATCAGTGATGCTGCACTGCTCCCATGCCATACCCACACTTTACAGTGGCAGTGCCGCCCTGCCCCATGCCCTCTTGTGGTGACATAATACTACTTTTCCTCAACATATCTGCAGTGCGATACTGCCATCTGTGTCTTATATAGCTGAGGTGTCACTCGGCCCCCCCCCTATGCCCTTCACAGCAACAGTGCCATACTGCCCTCGTATCCTAAGATGCCTGAGGCCATAGTATCACACTGCTTTGTATCTGCCACCAGTGCCACGGTCAGGGGCATACTGCATTTTACAAGGGCACCTATGGACAATCTTGCAGGTACATCTCTGGGGTCAGGTCGATGAGTCTTACAGTACTTTTTGAATAGTAAACACTGATTACCCAGTGGCACCATTGAGTATAATGGGCAGAGGTGTGACCCTCTTTTCCAACTGTGTCTGTTTTTTATGCCAGATACACTAGCACAGTAGACCACACTTACAGACTCTCTACACTCATCACTGTCCCCTATCTCCTCACTTTCCTGTCCTGATCTGGCTGTAAAGCACTACAATGACACACTCAGGAGTACCCTAGACCAAGTAGCACCCCTCACCTTCAGAAAGACCAAACACAGAGTAAAACAACCCTGGCTCACATCCCAAACTCTATTTCTTCAGCGATGCTCCAGGAGTGCCGAACGCCTATGGAGAAAAACCCGCACACTAGAAAACTTCATCCACTACAAGTTCATGTTAAGGACCTACAACTCTTCCCTTCACCTCGCCAAACACACCTAGTTCACCACCCTTATTTCCTCACTAGCCAACAATCCAAAAAAGCTCTTTGACACCTTTCACTCCCTCCTCAGTCCCAAAGTACAGACCCCAATCACAGCCCTTCATGCTGATGACCTGGCCTCGTATTTCACAGAGAAAATAGAAAACATCCACCGAGAGATCAGCTCCCAGCCACCAAGCGTGAATCCCATCCCTCCCCACATCCCATCCAGCTCACTTTCCACATTTGACCCAGTCACAGAAGAGGAAGTCTCCAGGCTCCTATCCTCTTCTCGTCCTACCACTTGCCCTACTGATCCCTTCCCCTCACCTCTACTCCAGTCCCTCTCTCCGGTTGTCACCACTCACCTAACTAAAATCCTCAATTTCTCTCTTCTGGTATCTTCCCTTCCTTCCTCAAACACTCTATTATTACTCCATTATTTATAAAAACATTCCCTTGATCCGTCCTGCACAAGCAACTACAGACCAGTCTCCAATCTCCCCTTCATCTGCAAACTCTTGGAGCGCCTGGTCTACTCTCGCCTCACCCGCTACCTTTCCACTCACTCTCTTCTAGATCCTTTACAGCCTGGCTTCCGCCCTTTACACTCAACAGAAACTGTCCTTGTCAAAGTGACCAATGACCTTTTGACAGCAAAACGTAACGGTGACCACTCTCTGCTTATCTTTCTTGACCTCTCTGCCGCCTTCGACACTGTTGACCGCCATCTCCTTCGCTCTATGCTCCATTCTATCGGCCTAAAGGACACTGTTCTTTCCTGGTTCTCGTCCTATCTTTCAGGCCGCTCATTCAGTGTATCATTTGCTGGCTCCACATCTTCTCCTCTTCCTCTCACTGTTGGGGTCCCTCAAGGTTCAGTCCTTGGCCCTCTTCTTTTCTCCCTCTACACTGCCCCAATTGGAATGACCATCAGCAGATTTGGCTTTCAGTACCATCTTTATGCTGATGACACACAGCTATACACCTCATCCCCTGAGCTCACCCCCGCTGTACTACAGAACACAAGTGACTGCCTGACTGCAGTTTGCAATATCATGTCTGCTCTCTATCTGAAACTTAACCTTTCAAAAACTGAACTTCTTCTTTTCCCTCCATCTCCCAACCTTCCTAAACCTGACATCTCCCTCTCTGTGTGTGGCACAACGTTAAGTCCTAGGCAGCAAGCCCGCTGTCTGGGTGTTATACTTGACACTGATCTCTCCTTCACCTCCCACATACAATCTCTTGCCCGCTCCTGCCGCTTGCACCTCAAAAACATCTCTAGAATCCGCCCCTTTCTCACAACGGAAACGACAAAAACCCTCACTGTGGCCCTGATCCACTCTCGCCTTGACTACTGTAACTCTCTATTAATTGGTCTCCCCCTAACTAGACTCTCTCCTCTACAGTCCATCCTTAATGCAGCAGCCAGGGTCACCTATCTGGCTAACCGCTACTCGGATGCCTCTGCTCTGTGCCAGTCATTGTACTGGCTGCCCATATATCATAGGATCCAATTCAAATTGCTTGTTCTCACCCACAAAGCTCTCCACAGTGCGGCACCCCCCTACATCTCCACCCTCCTCTCTGTCTATCACCCACCCGTTATCTACGCTCTGCAAACGACTTTCGACTAACATCCACACTAATTCGAACCTCCCACTCCCGGATCCAAGACTTCTTCCGAGCTGCACCAACCCTCTGGAACGCTCTACCGCAAGAAGTTAGGACAAATCACAACTTACTCAGCTTCAGACGCACCCTAAAGATGCATCTTTTTAGGGCGGCCTATCACACTCCCTAATCAGATTCAATTCAGATAGTCCCTCTACAACGTCTCACAACATAACTCCACATCAAACTCCATGGCACCCAAATGCATCTCAAGGCTCTGGCCCACTGGTCCAGGAAACCATTATCTATCCCCCATTTCTGTGAGATGGCTGGATTGTTATTGTAAATAAGCACTTGTACCTTGCCTCCCCCCCATATCTCATTGTAGATTGTAAGCTCTCACGAGCATGGTTGTCTTTTTTCCCTCTAAATATTGTATTTTCTATAACTGTTACTTGTTTGTATATGATCCACCTGAATTGTAAAGCGCTGCGGAATATGTTGGTATATGCTATAGAAATAAAGATTATTATTATTATTATTGTTATTACTGTGCTGTGTAAAAGACGTCATACATAGTTATGGGCGAACCCGGACTGTAAAGTTCAGGGTCCGTACTGGATACCTAGCGTGCTGAAATGTCTGCACCAAATTTGCATCTCCTGGCAGAAAACTGCACTGAAATGCTGTCAAAACCGTATTTGTGTTTTATAGGTATTTGTGTGTTATAGATATAGGTTTGGTGCTGAAATTTCTACACCAAATTCCTGCACCCTCTGACAAAAACCACATCAATATCGTATCAAAACTACATTGGGTTTTTTTCTGCCAGGAGATGCAGATTTGATACAGGAATTTTGTGTATAAAGTTCAGCACCATATCTACATATCTTGGCAAAGAAAATATGGTTTTCTGGCAGGAGACGCTGGTCTCATTGAATTGAATGGGTTCACCTGAGGTGAGGTCACTGAGTTCAGTGGGGTCACCTGAGGTCAGTTTACCTGCAGTCAGAAGTGGGGTACCGTGGGAACCTCCAGCTGTAGCCAGATAAACTGAGTGACATAACCACTCACAGCTGTGGTTCAGTCAGTCTCTGCCTGAAGCTGCAGCGGGTGGTCATGTTTTCTAATGTGCCCACGTGCAGCAACTTCAGTATTAGCAGAGCAGGGATCATCGTGGGACCTTGTGTGGATTACGTTGGACCTGAGTGTTTTGGGAGTTAGTGTTTATTTCTTGGTTACAAGTGAAAAGGTTTTGGTACCGTATTAGCCAGTTGAAAAATTATTGAATGTCCTCAGTGAGAGGAACAAAATTTTCTCAGGGGTGGGAATGCTCACTGAAAAACTCTGGGTGGGTAGAAAATGTCCTTAAGCCACTGGTGAGAAACACAGCCAGCTATATACAGGACACCACTGACCTTTTGAAAAAGCTATCTACACTAGGTCCCCTACCCGAGAGTACCATCTTAGCTACCATGGATGTGGAATCCTTATACTCTAACATCCCACATGAAGATGGACTTAGGCCTTGTGCGCACACTGCATTTTTACCCGCGGTTTTACCCACGGTTTTGCTGCAGAAATTTCTTTAGAAATGTTTGTAACCTTTCTGCAGACGTTTCCCAGCAAAACCTATGGGAAAAAAAATAGCTGTGCACACACTGCATTTTTTCTCAAGAACATTCCTTCTGCAGAATTTCTTGAGAAAATTTCTTGAGAAAATGTGCATGTCACTTCTTTTCCGCAGGTACCTGCGGTTTTTGCCATAGGTAATGGTAAAAAAACGCAGGTACCAACCCGCGGAAAAATCGCGGCAAAACTGCGGGTGCGTTATTACCACAGTTTTTGCTGCAGGTGCGGTATTCTGCCACAGGGTGCGGATTTTTCTTAAGAAAAATCCATTTTCTAGTGCTCACATAGCCTAACTGCCTGTCAAATGTTTCTTGTAGCTAATGGGATCCCTCCTGAGTCTGTATTAAGACTCACCAAATTCATCCTCACACACAACTTTTTCTCTTTTGGCGAGGAGCTATACTTACAACGCACAAGAACTGCTATGGGAAGCAAAATGGCACCACAGTTTGCCAACCTTTTCATGGCTAAACTGGAAAATGACTTTTTAGCATCCTGCAACCTCAAACCATTGGCCTATTTCCATTTCATCGATGACATCTTAATAAGCTTCTAAAATTTGATGAAAAATTCAATGCATTTCACCCTACCATAAACTTGACATTGGAACACTCAAAAACAGGAATCAACTTCCTGGATACAACCATAAAAATTGAAAATGGCTCAATCCAGACATCGGTGTATCGGAAACCTATTGACCATCCCACATACCTCAGATGGGACAGCTTTCACCCCAAACACATTAAAAAGTCCATTGTCTACTGCCAGGCCCTCAGATATAATCGTATCTGTTCCAGCCCTGCAGACAGTGATGAACACAACCCATCTTAAAAAGACATTTCTAAACCAAGGCTACCACCCCACCTCCATAGATGATCAGATCATTAGAGCCACAAGGACCCCTAGAAGTGAACTTCTTCAATACAAACAAAAAGAGGAAAATAGTCGAGTACCTCTGGTGGTGACATACAACCCACAGCTTGAGGTACTGAGAAGAACGGCCAAGAAACTTCACCACATTCTACACAAGGATAATCGGTTAAAAACAATATTCAAAGATCCTCCATTGTTGTGCTACAGGCAACCTCCTAATTTAAGGAGCATCATGATCCGAAGTTCTATGCCCTCAGACACACCAAGAGGAACTTATCCTTGCAATGTAAAGAGCTGCAAAACCTGCACTCATGTAGAGACCAAAGACCGGATACAGAGCCCTAACACACAGAAGGACTATAAAATTCCTGGGACATTCGCATGTTCCTCTTCCAACGTGGTGTACTTAATCCTGTGCACTATATGTCCTATTGGGGGCCTCTATGTTGGAGAAACAGGACAGAGACTAAAAGCAAGAATGAGATCTCACCGCCACACAATTACAGACAAAAAAATCCATTTACCTGTGGCCAAACATTTCTGTGCTTCAGGACACAACATAAACCACATGAAAGTTGTCATATTAAAAGGCAACTTCAGATCACAGAGCCATCGCAGGGTCTGGGAATACAAATTCATTAAAATGCTTAACTCTATGTCTCGAAAGCTTGCTTTGTAACATCACTTTATTTTATTTTAGTTAGCCATTAAAAGGTATCACAAGATTATAATTTTGTTCCTCTCACTGAGAACATTCAATAATGTTTATTTCTTTTCACTGGAAGCAGTGTGACAGCCGCGCGGGAGACTAGGTAAGTATAACAGTCCTGCTGTAATCCCCCTAGCCCTTTCAACCACCATTTTACAGCACAATGTCCGGGTCCCCATAGACAAGCAGATAACGTGAATGAGTGGTTCTACAATCACTTGTTCATTGATACGTGTCAAAAGGCCATTAGTGTCCATTCTACGCTGCTATCTCCACTCTGTGGACAACATGCTACTAAGCTGTGCGGTCATGTGTCCAAGAGAGAACCCCGTACGGGCAGCCTAGGGAAGTGGATATCTGATTCATACTCGTACATATATCAGAGATTATTACAGCCATGTAAGTTTTACTCTGAAACACTGCTGTGTTTCAGACAACACATTTTTGAAAGTTGGTCAAAGACAATGCGATTATAATGGCTAGTCAAAGGTCAATCCTCATCGTCTCCCCTCTGCACTGCTCCCTGCTCTATGTGTGCTTGTAGGGAGAGAGACCTGTCAGTCTAGGAGTGTGAGGCGGGAATAAATAGTCATCCTAGTCACATGGTTCCTGGACCGTTAGTCCAAGGGTCGCTACAAGTGATTGACAGATGTCTGCCAGTGTGATCACCTTCTAACTATATATTTTCTGAGAAAAATATACCTCTAACTGGGATGTGATCTTGCAACTAGGCTCTGATTTATGCTGCCCATAGTTTTGGGCTGCTTGTATCAGCTGACAGGTTCCCTTTAAAACCATAACCACATTAGGATTGTTAATGATCTCAAGACACCTGAGACCACTGTCACCAAGAAAACCATTGGTAACATATTACGCCGTAATGGCGTAAAATCCTACAGTGGCCGCAAAGTCCCACTACTCAAGAGGGCACATGTGCAGGCCTATCTGAAGTTTGCCAATGAAAACCTGGATCATTCTGAGAGTGATTGGGAGAAGGTGCTGTGGTCAGATGAGAGAAAAAGCAAGCTCTTTGACCTTAGCTCAACTCTCTGTATTCGGAGGAAGATAAATGCCTATGACCCAAAGAACACCATCCCCACTGTCAAGCATGGAGGTGGAAACATTATGTTTTGGGGTTGTTTCTCTGTTAAGTGCACAGGACTACTTCACCGCATTATTGGGACAGTGTATGGAGCCATGTACCGTAAAATCCTGAGTGACACCCTTCTTCCCTCTGCCAAGACATTAAAAATGAGTCATGGCCGGGTCTTCCAACAATGACCCAAAACATACAGCCAAGGCAACAAAGGAGTGGCTCAAAAATAAGCACATTAAGGTCATGGAGTGGCTTAGCCAGTCTCCAGATCTTAATCCCATCCTGAGTTGCCAAGTGACAGCTTCAAAATCTTAATGTTTTTGGCTAGGTTCACACTTCCGTTAAATTGTATCAGTCACAATCCGCTGCTCTGGTAAACAACGGAATCCGTTTAGAGTATTCCGTTGTTCCCATAGACTTGTATGAGCGGCGGATTGTGACTGATAATGCTGTGTTGCACCCTCCGCCCGACTGATCAGTCATGGAACGACTGACCGCCGGGCGGGAGGAACGCAATCTGTAACGTTTTTTTGAGCAGTGCAATCCGTCGGATTTCGCTGCACATGCTCTCTGGCTCCCTGCACACGTCACCAGCTTTGCTTGGTTACCCGATATTTACCCTGGTTACGGTGCAAGGAGCCAGCGCTAAGCGGTGTACGCCCATAACCAAGGTAAATATCGGGTAACCAAGGTAAACATCGGGTGCTTTGCTTTACCCGATATTTAGTCTGGTTACGTGTGCAGAAAGCCGACACTTCCTCACTCGGCCCCGCCCCCTCCCGCACTCCGCACATGTACACACACTCACACACACTCACCTGTCCCCAGCCCTGCAGACCGCAGCACTGCCACTGACATCCTCAGCGCCTGGCCCCGCTCAGCTCCTCCCCCCGCTTGGCTCCGCCCCCTCCCGCACTCCGCATGTGTACACACACACTCACTCACTCACAACACTCACTCACACACTCACCTGTCCCCAGCCATGCAGACCGCAGCACTGCCACTGACATCCTCAGTGCCTGGCTCCGCCCCCCGCTCGGATCCACCTCCTCCCGCACTCCACATGTGTACACTCACACACACACTCACTCACTCACAACACTCATACACTCACCTGTCCCCAGCTAAGCAGACTGCAGCACTGCCACTGACATCCTCAGCACCTGGCTCCGCCCCCCGCTCGGCTCCGCCCCCTCCCGCACTCCGCATGTGTATACTCACACACATTCACTCACAACACTCACTCACACAGTCACCTGTCCCCAGCCATGCAGACCGCAGCACTGCCACTGACATCCTCAGCGCCTGGCTCTGCCCCCCGCTTGGCTCCACCCCCTCCCGCACACAACGGAGTCCGACAATGAAATTCTGTTCATTGTCATCCGTTGTACAACGCATCAGTCACATGCGTCAAGCGACGCATGTGACTGATACAAAACGATGGAAGTGTGAACTTAGCCTTAGAGATGATCTGCAAAGAGGAGTGGACCATAAATCCTCCTGAAATGTGTGCAAATCTCATAATCAACTACAAAAAACGTCTGACTGTTGTGCTTTGCCGACAAGGGTTTTGCCACCAAGTATTAAGTCTTGTTTGCCAGAGGGATCAAATACTTATTTCTCTCTGCAAATGAAAAAAAAAATTGTATAATTTATACTATGTGATTTTCTGGATTTTATTTTGGATATTCTATCTCCCGCTATTAAAATTAACCTACCCTTAAAATTATAGACTGTTCATGTCTTTGTCAGTGGGCAAACTTACAAAATCAGCAAGGGATCAAATAATTTTCTCCTTCACTGTATATACACTAGCTGTAGTATCTGGGTTGCCTGGGATAGTAACTAAGTCTCTCTCTCCTGCTCTTCCTCTCTCCCACTCTTAGGCCTCTTTTACACGTCCGTGTTTTTGTGACATGTGACATCCGTTTTCACACATACCAGAGACATGAACACACATAGACCCATTAAAATCAATGAGTCTGCGCACACCTCTGTGTTTCCATTTCAGACGTGTGTCCATGTGGAGCACATGGTGACATGTCCATTTTTGTCCAGCAGCACTGTCACATGGCCCGCCCACTGATGTGATCCATGTGACACCAGTGTGACACTTACCGAAGAAAACACGTGTCTTTTAAATAAAAAGATTTTCTATACTCACCTGTCTCCAGTGCTGCTGTCGTCGGTGCTGCTGTCACTTGCTTCCCGGCCCACTCATTATGCTCATGAATATTCACTGCACCATGTACTCGGCAGCAGCGCTGGAGACAGTATCACCGGGTATAGGTGAGTATCCAGCAGTGTGTGTGTGGCCTCGGCAGTGATGTCACGGTTTCATTTGAGTATCCAATGAACTCGGATGACCTCCTGACGTCACTGCTGAGCGACCCGCGCTTCTGCAGGTGTCGCCGCAGTGACTTCACTGGTTCATCAGAGTTCATTGGGAACACCAATGAAACCGTGACGTCACTGCCGTGGCCGCACACACACTGCTGAAGGTGCCCTTGCGGTGACCTGGTCTGACCTTATGAGGTCATCTCAGGTCACTGCAGGGAAGCACACTCAGCAATGTGTGAGCCTGCAGGGGCTGCTCTCACAATAAATGGGGAACGTTCAGTTATCTATTGAATGTGCTAGCAGTATGGGATCGATGTGGGCCCCGCTAATTGGATTACGGTGGATCAGGATTAGGGCTTTGACTGGGAAATAAATAGAAAAAGAGGGTGTCTCTTGTCTTTATTTATTTAATAATTTTCTCTTTTTATGTATTTTCAGGTTCACTTTTGGGGAACGTCATGGGACCTCGCAATGGATTATGGTCGGATTTTTTGTATTTTTTAAAAATAAAGAAATAAATTGATGAACAATGACTAGAATCTGTTTTTTTTTGTTCAAATAATATTTTTTATTCTACTTTCAACTACTGGATTAGTAATTGGGGTGTCTGCTAGACGCCCTAACATTACTAATACCAGGGCTTGATGCCAGCTGGCAATTCACAGCTTGCATCAACGTCACAAATATTACCCCATTTGCCACCGCACCAGGGCAACATGAAGAGCTGGGTCCATCCAATAGATGCGCCACTTCTGGGGCGGCTGCGGGCTGCTATTGTTAGGCTGGAAAGGGTCAAATAACCATGGCCCTTCTCACCCTAATAATATCAACAACCAGTTGTCTGCTGTACCTTGGCTGGTTTTAGAAAAATGAAGGGGATCCTACATCATTTGTTTTTTTATAAATATCAAATAATTTAAAACATAAGTGTGGGATCCCATATTTTTTTAACAACCAGCCAAGGTACAGCAGAGAGCTGACGGTTGCAATCCACATCTGTTACTTTTCCTGTGCTGGATATTATAATGGGGGGGATCCCACATCATTTTTTTTAAATTGAAAAATAAAAATGCTGAAAACAGCTGGCGAAGCTAGCTATCTCTATATCTATTGAGTTATTCTATCTGTTCTTTCTATCCTATATGTTTTTTCTTATTTTCTTTTTCTATACCTATCTATTTTATCTGTTCTATCAATCTATCCCTCTATCTATAATTTTTCTGGCTTTGCACATCTTTTACACATTAAAAAAAACATTAATTTCAGAATCATGCGTGACATAGATGTAACACGTATGAAACACAGATGGAGGGCCGGCCTTAGCCTGAATAGTGCCCTGTGCAAAACTGCCCTTTGGTGCCCCCACCCTACTAATTTTTTTACCCAGTTTCCCAGGACACAAACGAGGACAGGAGGCCATTTTTTTTATACCCTAAGAAAGGTGATCTCTTCACATGTACAATAAACTCCTCCAGATTTGTGCTGGAGAATCTGCATCTTAAATCCACATTAATATCACCATGACTGATCTCGTTCTTATTGGGGTCTTCTGATTTCAACCATTTATGCAGGATCCCTGGATATTACATTATGGATGGTACATGCAAATCTCACCAATGGGGCGCACATTTATCTGGAGAATGAGGCGCTGCCGCTCTTCGTGGAGAGATGGTATAAATTCCTGTACACTTGGATGGGAGTTCTGTCATCCATCTCTTAACTGAGAGCGGCACATGTCGTGGCCCCATTTGTGGGATCAGCATCTACTATACAAATCCTGTGGATAAATGTACATGATACCAGACAAGGCACTATGGAGCCGGCGGCCGATGCTGCGTGTACTCCGGACCAAAAAGTCCAAAATACAGATGTTAAAGGGGAATGTAAGAAATTAGAAAAAAATCTCTGCTTTTTACATAATAAAGAGTCCTCAGGTTATATATGTGTCGCTGCCTTTCATCTCCATTGACCTGAGCAGACTGAGCTGCAGCATCACATACACACTATAAGAACGGGGAGTGCTGTGTATGTGTCACTACCTCTCCGCTCCACTGAGGCTAGTGTCACATATCCGGCTTTTCGCCGGTTTGACGGATGCGGAGCATGCCAGTACAGTACGATACATTTCAGTGAAAGCGCCGCAACTTCTGGGTCACATGCTCCGATCACATGAAAGCATGTGACCAGCGCTTGTTGCGCTGCCAGTGTACTGTATACACTGTACTGGCGGGCGCCGCATCCGCCAAACGGATGAAAAGCCGGATGTGTGAAATCGGCCTGACCTGAGCACACTGAGGTGTAGTACCACACCATAAGGATGGGGAGCGCTGTGTATGTGTATGTGTCACTACTAACTGAGAAATAGATCGATAAGACAGATAGATATAAACAGATATCTAAAAGAGAGACAGCTAGACAGACAGATAGATAGATATACATAGACAGACAGCCAGAATGAATGTATAGACAGACAGACAGCTAGATATTGCACAATATACAGGACACACACATTATACATAACACATACAGACAGCACATAATACATTACAGATATGACACAAAGCACGTTATACTCACATACAGTTACTCCCTGTGCTCCAGGATTTTAGTGGGGCTTTAGTAGCAGCATCTCTGGCAGTGCAGGCGCCCCTCCCCCCTCTCTCTGGTAAAGACAAGAGAAGAGAGAACACCGACCCCAGAGGAGGGGAGGGCGCCCCCTGCTGTAGACAGTGCAGAGCGGGAGGAGACCAGACACAGGGCACAGAGGAGGGGAGGATGCCAACTGCTGGAGGCTGTGCAGAGCGGGAGCAGACAGTACGCAGACCCAAGAGGAGGGGAGGGCGCCCTCTACTGGAGCCTGTGCACCGAAGGAGCAGCAAAATGAAAGTGAATTGCTGCTCTCTGGGTGCCCTGTGCGACCGCACCACTCGCACTTAGGTAAAGCTGGCCATGCACAGATATCACACGTATAACCATGCCAGTGCGTGTAGCATGTACATTTTTAAATATATGCCTATGAGGCTATTACGTCCGGTCAGAAGACTCTCCGTCAAGTTAGGTATTGCAGTCAGAGCACAGAACATATATTACGGATGTCAGAATACAGGAGGGTTCGGCTCCACTTACATTTTGCACGGACAAGTGCAATCCGATAAAACATCGGATTGCTCTCACTGTAGTGCAAAACCATGGGGCAGTGTCCATCTGCAATTGATTTCTCAATGCCATAGCAGCATGCAGAACGAATTGCAGCATGCTGCATTTGGCAGCGGTTCTCGTCTCTCTCACCCCCATACAAGTCTATGGGAGAGTGTGAAACATCGTACTGCACTTGCATGTCATTCGACTGCATTGCAATGTATGCAGAGACAGGCAGCGGAGGAGATGTTGAGAAAGTATTCCCTCCCTCTTCTCGACACCTGTGATGCGATTGTATCACAGTTATATGACCCTTGGCTGAATAAACAAACACCC
The DNA here is from genome assembly GCF_048569485.1 of Anomaloglossus baeobatrachus. Classification (NCBI taxonomy): domain Eukaryota; kingdom Metazoa; phylum Chordata; class Amphibia; order Anura; family Aromobatidae; genus Anomaloglossus; species Anomaloglossus baeobatrachus. The sequence continues at coordinate 159,382,705 of NC_134358.1, read as the reverse complement.
ACATCATTATACTGTATATATATACAGGAAAAGTATAAATGTTGTTAGTCTACATCTAGCAATTTTTCACGATACGACTTTTACCATCTAAAACAATTGTGTGATCGTGTTTCCATGTAAGTGAAATGCTTAGAATACTTCATCACCTTCAATTGCAATGACAGTGATAGTCGCCAGTACAAAAAATAATAGGAGCACGTTTACATGATGACAAGGTGCAAACATGGTTGTAGGATGTGTGACAAATCACTACATGTAACAGCGCTCTAAAGGGTCATTCAAAGAAATCTGACTGATCCTTAGCAACAAATCCCTGAGCACTTATATCACTTGCAGCATTTTTGTTACGTTTTTTTTCCTGTAGCCAAAACCCGCTGTCTTAGCAGTAACAATGCTTTGTACAAAACAAACATTTTGTTGGGTTTTTGTAGTGTTTTTTGAGCAGATTACATGTGCTTTGTCCACAGTAAATGTTTAAAGAAGCCTCCAATAAGGATTTTTTTTAATAAATATGTATACAGTACGAAAACTATTCAGACCCCAAATTTTTCACTCTTTGTTTCATTGCAGCCATTTGGTAAATTCAAAAAAGTTTATCTTTTTCTCATTAATGGCAGATATGTAAAAGGGGAGACAAAATAGACACAGCCTGGAGTGGCATGTATGTATTGTATAAACGCACACCACAATATTCAGATGTGCTAGGTGGCCACCGTTTATACATACCTGCCACTGCAGGCTGTGTTTATTTAGTCTCCCCTGATGAAATCTCTGTTCAGACTGGAGAGAGAAACGCGTTGGGAGGGTCCTTATCTATTCAGAGTAGTTTGCACTACTTGGGTGCTGCCCTTGTAAGGGCGGAAGCAACTGCATAGGGCACGACAGGGGTTAGGACCTTACATTTTATCAGGATCCTACCTCTGAGCAACCCTCTAATGCGCCTGTATCATCATCCAAATTGGTGGCGTTTGGTCTGCCCCTGGTGAAGAATTGGGTGAGATCCATCCATTTATTGTACATAATTTATGTGTGTTTTAGCACAATTTTACACTGCACTTTATGGATTGATTTTAAAGTGATTAATTAAAAGTGATATTTTAGTACTTGTGTGTAAAAAAAAATGTAAATAGAAATAATTTAGATTAGATTATAGTGCTAGATTATGGACAGTAAAAATATACTGTATCAATCACTATCTACTGCAGTATTTTTTACTGAATATAGTCAGGTTTAGCATCAAATAGTTGCAGGCGCTCAGTAGTTTTTTTTGTTTCAGATTTGTAGTAGAAAAACCTTGTGGTCCTGAATCCTACAGTTTTTTTCTACTGCATAGAATTACGGTTAGCGTAATTTAGTTGTCATTGCTCAATAATTGTTTTCACTTTTATCCCTTTAGTTATTTTTTTTTAATTTTACCAAATTTTATATATATAGTGGTTTTTAACTTTTTTTTTTATCTTTTTTCTTCATTCTTTTCTTTTATTGTTTTTTTTTCTTTCTTCTATTCTAATAAATAAAAGTTTACTCCAAGCACATACACAAACACACACACACCTGAATAAAATTTGGTTATTTTACACACACACACGAAAAATAAAATGTCCCACTCATCCCAAATCATATGCTGGCATTGCCTAAAGGCCACTTTACACACAGAGATAAATCTTTGGCAGATCTGTGGTTGCAGAGAAATCATGGACATATTGTTCCATTTGTACACAGCCACAAACCTGGCACTGATTGTCCACAATTTCACTGCAACCACAGATTTATCTCTGCGTGTGACAGGGCCTTCAGACACAGATTGTGAGGGAGAGGATCCCACCTTCCTTTAATTTTCCTCATCCTCCAGTGATACTGAACCCACTCGCAGACACCCCATGACATCAAATGAGCCAGCGCCTTCTGTTAGTTACCCCTCAACCCATCACTAATGACCTCCCCCCTCCCCCCCAGATTATGAGCCTCAGATTACTGATTTTGTGGCTCAATCAGGAATCCAATTTGACACTGCTGGCCTCACAGAAATTTACAGTTTCAAAATATGTTTCTCTAAGAATTATGTAAACCTCATGGTGGTCCAGACAAGTTAGTATTCCCAACAATTTTTTGCCCAAAATCCAGCTTCATCATTTACTAACTGCACTCCCGTAGATGCAGTGGAAATTATGTAGTTTTGGAGCCTTGATTTTCACATGGGGATAATGAAAAAGCGAGAATGTTGGCAATATTGGAGTGTTGGTGTTTTATGTAACACTCCAGCCTCATGGCTATGCCCCGGATATGCATTATGGCCATTCACAAATTTTTGCATTACAGTAATAATGCATAATGTCCTCAACAAGATGACCAAAACTTTGACAGACTTTTCAAAGTTAGGCTGGTCATTGAGCATTTCAACAACACATTTCATTTTCTGAGGTGTGCATTCCCCAAAGGGACATCTGTGTGAATGAGTCCCTAATCTACTTCAAGGGCAGGCTGAAATTCCTGCCAAACCTACCCAGTATGAATGTCAGGTATGGAATTAAACTCTACAAGAGTACATCTAGAGATTTAGGGTTTGCGAAAGGAAAGACTCCAGGATTCAACTCCCTGAATTAACCCCTTGTCCTGGGAGTGGGAAAATTGCATGGGATATGGTGCACCCACTGCTGGATCACGTTTATCACCTGTACGTAGATTAATTTTACACCAGCATCCCACTTTTCAAGTCCCTCTATAACAGAGCTACTGCAGCATGTGGTACTGTGCGCAAAAACCAGAGAGGACTCCCTAGGATGCTAATTGGGCAGCTGCTCAGGAAGGGCGAGAGCAGAGTACAATGTAGCGATAACCTGCTGGTGAGATGTCCTTGTCTTGACGACAATACATAGTGATAGCAGCCCCCGCACCACTGTATGAGGTTGATATACATAGGTCCACAAACTAAACTGTGTCCTGTGCACAATTAAAACATGGGGGCAGTTGATCTTCTGATCAAGTCCTCAAGCCCTACAGTGCAGTGCAAAAAGCTAAGGTGTGGTATATAAAGCTGGCCGTGCACATCGTACAGATGGCAATTTGTAACACTTACATGCCATCACAATGTGCAGACCCTAATGGCACCTTCCTTCAGTTCCAAGAAGTAGATATCATTTGGAAGTCTGGAAGGAGCGGGCCCTAATAATTGTGTAATTGAAGGTGCTTGTGTTGTACCAGGGCAACATTTCCTAGGTGAGGTCCCTCAAACTGGAAAGAATGGAGGTTTCAAAAAAGGTGCACATTATGGTACACAAGAAAGATAAGAAAATACACCACTTGGCAATGTGACACCTACCCCTACAAATCTGGCCTGTGTATAAAAGAATTCTTCAATGTCTACCACACATCCATGGACTATTAAATTTATTTCTACACAACTAACATATGCCAAATTGATGTATTCTACACAACTCACATATACCATTTTAATGTATTTTACACAATTCACATGTGCCAACCCGAAGCACTCTACACAACTCACATATGCCACCACATTATAATAATCACATACCTGGAAAACCTTAGATCAATTCCAATATCGGGTCACTTGTGGGGGTTGCTACTATTTGGCACCTCAAGGGCTCTGCAATACATAACACTTGCATATCATTCCATCAAAGTCTGCACTCCAAAATGTCACTCCTTCCATTTGGAACACAGCAGTGTGTTTAACAGTAATTTACCACCAAATATGGGGTATCGACGTTCTCAGGAGAAACTGCACAAAAAGTTTTGGGGTCCATTTTCTATGCTACCTTTGTGAAACTGAAATAATTTGGGGCCCACACAACATTTTTGTGGGACAAAACAATTTTTTTTCATTTTCACGGTTCAATGTTGTAATATTCTGTAAAGCACCTGGGGGTTCAATGTATCTAAATAAATTCCTTGAGGGGTGGAGGAGGTTTCTACTATTTAGGCTACATAGTGTCTGCTAATGATTTCAGTGAATTTTGCGTTCAAAACGTCAAATGGCACTCTTTGCTTTTTCGAGTCCTGCGGTGTGCCCAAACAGTAGTTTTCCACCACATATGGAGTACCTGCATTACTCAGGAGAAATTGTACAACAAAATGTACAGTGCAATTTTTTCTGTTACCCTTGTGAAAATGAAAAATTTAGGGCTAAAAACATTTTTGTGGGAAAAATGTGATTTTTTTTTATTTTCATGCCTCAACATTATAAAATACTGTGAATCACGTGGGGGATCAAAGTGCTCACCACACATCTAGATAAATTCCTAAAGGGGTCTAGTTTTCAAAATAAGGACACTTATGAGGAGAGATCCACTGCTAGGAACATCAGGGGCTCTCCAAACAGGACATGGCGTCCCCTAACTATTCCAGCCAATTTTGTGCTTGAAAAATCAAATGGCGCTCCTTCCTTTATGAGTTCTACTGTGCGTCCAAAGAGTAGCTTTCCACCACATATGGGGTATCAGCGTACTAAGGAGAAATTGCACAACAAATTGTAAAATGTATTTTCTCTTGTTACCCGTGTGGAAATGCATAATGGGTGTTTTGGGGTTAATAAATGGGTGAGAGAGGGTTTTTTTATTTTATTTCAAATAAAGGATTTTTTTGGGAGTTTGTGTTTATTTCTTTTCACTTACAGATTAGTAAATGGGGGAAGTCTCATAGATGCCCTTCATTACTAATCAAGCTTTTATTGGCAGCTGTGAGCTGCCATTAACCCCTTATTACCCCAATTGCCACCGCACCAAGGCAGTTGGGGAGAGCCAGGTAAAGTTCTGGAATTGTCACATCGAATGGATGTGACAATCCTGGGCAGCTGCAGGCTGCTATTTTTAGGCTGGGGGGTCCAATAAGCATGGGTGTCCACAGCCTGAGAATACAGGCTCCAGCCTCCAGGCTTTATCATGGCTGGGTATCAAAATGGGAAGGGGGGGAATTGCACACCATTTTTTAAAACTATTTATTTAAATAATAATAATAAAAAAAGCTGCATACAGTTCCTCTTATTTTGATAAACAGCCAAGATAAGCACACAGCTGGGGGCTGCAGAATTACAGAATGTAACTGTATACTTTATCTGTGCATAGTATTGTAACATGGGGGGACCCTACACCTATTTTTTTTATTTATTTATCTTTATACCACAATAGTGACAGTGTGATTGCAAGCAGTTAAACGCTGTCACACAGGCTGGAGGCACTTCTGACTACAACCAATCACAAACGTCAGGACTGCTGGTTGATGGGGGAAGCAGTGAATATTGATGAGCAATAATGAGCAGTCCTGGAAGAAGAGTGAGCGGCCTGGAAGCAGTTACAGCCATGCTGGAGACCGGTAAGTATAATGCGCTTGCTTCAATCCCTCTATTCCTTCTGACACACCATTTTTAAGTGCCAAGATTTTGGTCCTCATAGACTTATATATTTTTTTATTTTTTTTTTTAAAAGTCCACTAGTCCCACCTATCTCGGATATCTGCCAGTTAGCCCATCACTAGTCATGAATAACCAGTCTCAGAATCACTGGGATATGTTGAAGCATTCAGAGATTACTTTATAACCTGACACTGATCAGAATTTTAAAAAAATAGCCTGGTCAGGAAGATGAAAACCAGGCTCGGGGGTTAAGGGGTATCGGTATACATAAATTTACGTAACCACATTATTTTAGGTGTTTATTTCTATTCCCCAAAAGATTTGTTTACTTTTCAATTGAATTATGGAGATTATAGGTGACATTAAAGGTGGAAAAAGTTCAGATATGATTCTTCTTGGTATGATGTTTTTTACACAACACAAACCTGGCAGTTTAAAAGGGGTATGTAGACTTTTTATATGCACTGTAGATAGATAGAAAGATAGGTAGATAGATAGATAGAGTTTACTGTTTTTCTAGTTTGCTTTATAGATGTGAATGGTTCCAACAACAGCATCCCCAATGGCTGATAAATGGACAGTCCAGTAATTGTACTTGTTCTTCCAATTTTGATCGTAATTGTTATTGTATGTGTAAACTTTATTCTCCCTGTGGGTCAGGGCCATTACATGGACTGTAATATATCCATGCTTTGCTTGAGGGTACTCCAATTCATGAAACATGGTTTGAAAGTATTAGAGACAGTCCTATACAGTTATAGTTCTGCAATAGAAATTCAACTATTCTGAGCAACTAAATACAGAAGGGACACATTGTATCAAAAAGTAAATACCGTACTTCAGATCAGCACTGAGACTTTTTTTGCTGTCAAATACTGGAAAAATATAAACAAGTATGGGTCCCAAAATATTAGAAAATACACTATGGATCTAATTAGTACTGTAACTATAACTTAATACAATACATGATGTTTTAACTGAGGTTCTCAGTTTCATCTCAAGAAGCTTGTGAAACAAAAACAGTAGTGGGAGCATAGAAATACCAAGTGGTCAGTCAAGTCCTGTCATCATTTACTTTTTTCTTTTTCTTAAATTGGCAAAACCTTTGTTTGCCTGACGGATATGCTCCTCAACATTGCAATTGCAGAACAAAGAGAGAAAAGTCATGAAATTATGAAAGTCACAACATTGATAGACATGATAATGATATGCAAATTATGAAAAACTGTGAACAAAATTTTCAAAACATCTTGATTTATTTAGTATTGAGTGTGAGCACCATGTGCAGAAATACACGCACTTAAGGGTGCTTTACACGCTGTGACATCGCTAGTGATTTCTTGCGATGTTGCGAGCGATAGCACCTGCCCCTGTCGTTCGTGCGACATTTGGTGATTGCTGCCGTAGCGAACAATATCGCTACGGCAGCATCACACGCACATACCTTTTCAGCGACGTCGCTGTGACCGCTGAACAATTCCTCCTTCAAGGGGGAGATGCGTTCGGCGTCACAGCGGCGTCACTAAGCGGCCACCAAATAGCAGAGGAGGGGCGGAGATAAGCGGCCGGAACATGCCGCCCACCTGCTTCCTTCCTCATTGCCAGTGAACGCAGTTAAGGAGATGTTTGTCATTCCTGCGGTGTCACACATAGCGATGTGTGATGCCGCAGGAACGACAAACAACCAGCGGCATGCACCACCAACGATATTATGAAAAGGAGCGACGTGTCGACGATCAACGATTTTCGACGTTTTTGCGATCGTTGATCGTCGTTCCTAGGTGTCACACGCTGCGATGTCGGTAACGACGCCGGATGTGTGTCACTAATGACGTGACCCCGACGATATATCGTTAGCGATGTCGCAGCATGTAAAGCACCCTATACACACCATGGCTGCTATGGATGAGGTTATTAATGGTTGTCTAAGGAATGTTTAGCAACTCTGAATGCACTTGGTCATGTAAAACCTCCCTGGGCAATTGCTGACGAATGACATCTACATATGCTCAGTGGGGGAGATAAGTCTGGAGAAGCTGCAGACCATGTAGTTCTTGTGTTGAAAAATTACTCTTGGGACACTTAGGACAAGTGGCCCTACCACTAATTTAACAACTAGTGATGGGCGGACTCTCAGATAACCGGGACCGGCGGGTTTAACCTAACTGGGTTAAAAAAAAATCCCTTGTTCCACCCTGGGATTGGTCCCGGTTATACGGCCAGACGCCAGTCATTATGGGGACCAGAATCCGGTGATTAAAACTGGTGGTAGGTGGGACAGGAGCAAGCAGGCTGTACTTACTGAGGCTCTAGCATGGCTGTACACTGCTTCCAGGCCGCTCATTCAATTCTGTGACGGCTCATTTACCTTCATTGCATATGCACTGCTTTCCCCTCCCACCGGAGTCTGTGATTGGTCACCCTGACTTACAGCATGTCAGCTGACTGCTTCTAATCACAGGTGCTGTGTGCATCTATCATGGTATAAAAATAAATAAATGAATATTTGGCATAGCGTCCCCCCATATTATGATACCCAGCACACATAAATCATACATCTACAGGCTGCAGCTCCTAGCCGTGCGCTTATCTTGGCTTTTTATAAAAATAAGAGGAACCACATGCAGCTTTTTTAAATTATTTACATAAATAATTTTTAAAAAACAGCGAGGCAGTCCCCCCCAATTTTGATACCCAGCCATGATAAAGCCCAACAGCTGGGGGATGGTATTCTCAGGCTGGGGAGACCCATAGTTATTGGGCCCCCCAGGCTAAAAATAGCAGCCTGCAGCCACCCAGGATTGTCGCACCCATTAGATGCGACAATCCCAGCACTTTACGCAGCTCTTCTCAATTGCCCTGGTGCGGTGGCAGTCGGGGTAATAAGGGCTGCTACTAAGCCCTAGATCAGTAATGGGAGCTGTTTCTGAGACCTTCCCATCACTGTAAGTGAAATTAAATAAACACAAACACTGAAAAAATCCTTTATTTGAAATAAAAGACAAAAAACATTCTCTTTCTTTATTTATTAACCCCAAAAATACCCCTGCAGGTCCGACCTTATTCACACAAGGTCCCACGAAGATTCCAGCTCTGCTACATTACTGAAGGCACAGCGCGTGATCATGGATCATGGCTGCCCGCTGAGAGCTACAGGCAGAGACTGAGCAGTGATCAGTGGTGAACATCACTCAGGTACAGTCATATGAAAAAGTTTGGGCACCCCTATTAATGTTAACCTTTTTTCTTTATAACAATTTGGGTTTTTGCAACAGCTATTTCAGTTTCATATATCTAATAACTGATGGACTGAGTAATATTTCTGGATTGAAATGAGGTTTATTGTACTAACAGAAAATGTGCAATCAGCATTTAAACAAAATTTGACCAGTGCAAAAGTATGGGCACCTCAACATAAAAGTGACATTAATATTTTGTAGATCCTCCTTTTGCAAAAATAACAGCCTCTAGTCGCTTCCTGTAGCTTTTAATGAGTTCCTAGATCCTGGATGAAGGTATATTTAACCATTCCTGTTTACAAAACAATTCCAGTTCAGTTAAGTTTGATGGTCGCTGAGCATGGACAGCACACTTCAAATCATCCCACAGATTTTCAATGATATTCAGGTCTGGGGACTGGGATGGCCATTCCAGAACATTGTAATTGTTCCTCTGCATGAATGCTTGAGTAGATTTGGAGCGGTGTTTTGGATCATTGTCTTGCTGAAATATCCATCCCCTGCGTAACTTCAACTTCGTCCCTGATTCTTGCACATTATTGTCAAGAATCTGCTGATACTGAGTTGAATCCATGCGACCCTCACATTGGCCACACAGCCCCAAAGCATGATGGAACCTCCACCAAATTTTACTGTGGGTAGCAAGTGCTTTTCTTGGAATGCCGTTTTTTTTTGCCTCCATGCATAACGCCTTTTTGTATGACCAAACAACTCAATCTTTGTTTCATCAGTCCACAGGACCTTCTTCCAAAATGTAACTGGCTTGTCCAAATGTGCTTTTGCATACCTCAGGTGACTCTGTTTGTGGCATGCTTGCAGAAACGGCTTCTTTCGCATCACTCTCCTATACAGCTTCTCCTTGTGCAACGTGCGCTGTATTGTTGACCGATGCACATTGACACCATCTGCAGCAAGATGATGCTGCAGGTCTTTGCAGGTGGTCTGTGGATTGTCCTTGACTGTTCTCACCATTCTTCTTCTCTGCCTGATATTTTTCTTGTTATTCAGAGAATTTGTATAAGCAATAGGTAAGAAATTAACAAGTGTTGTGACAGAAATTACCTACTTATTAAAAACTTTCTTTATTCGTATGCATTAAAAACCAAAACAAAAACATAAACCAAATGTGGACTAAAAAATTCCTAAGGTAGCATAGACAATACCATGAGCCCAATTTGAAATTACTGAGGCCCTTAAATGTCAAAAACAGATACCTCGTCGGATTAGGAGGCAAAAAAAGGGGGGGGGGTGTTAAATTCCCTTTCCTCTCACCCTAATTCAATATATCACTGCATGTCAATGGAGTACATCCTAATGTAAACGATGCCCCCATTCCTCGGCGGCTCTCCCTTCTCTGACCTGACCCTCACTTTTTGTACGTGTTAGGTCACCAGGGTCTCACGTGAAAAATATTTATCACTTAGGGTTCATAGACAAAATATAACCACTACCACTTATAAATTCAGTGCACTCAAAAGATCCTAATCTAGATAGCAAACACTTGTATAGACACATAAACCATGTCTCATAGAAGAGGAACTACATACAATGATAGAAATCCCTTTCTAGTTTACTGCTATTCTAGGAAGTGCTCAGCAACTGTATTAAATCAAAAATCGTGTCAACAGATTTTTCACCCAACCTAGAAAACGGATACTCCAATAGTGACATTAGACCATATCTCGTATAGTACAGGGGGTTGTTTATAATAATAAATGTCCCTAATAAGCTTTCTTCTACCTAGCAATGGAGCACACCCTCAGTTTTTTGGTGCCCCCATTCCTCGGCGGCTCTCCCTTCTGTACCCTAAATCTCCCTCTCAATTCATTTGGGATTAAGGTTTCAAGATATGGAATAATTAGTTCCAAGTCACTTATTTTTGTCAAACAGCACAATGGCTTCCTTAGATGTATCACCTTCAAGAATCAAAGTGGTATCACAAAAATCAAAAATCAAAAAAGACAAAAATCTCCTGATGAACTCCATCCACATTCGGGGCGGAGAGAAACGCGTCGAGATAAAATAGGAATAAATGCTGACATGAAAATGATATGTTCCCAGAGCAATTCCTAGAATGACAGATAAGTGACTTGGAACTAATTATTCCATATCTTGAAACCTTAATCCCAAATGAATTGAGAGGGAGTTTTAGGGTACAGAAGGGAGAGCCGCCGAGGAATGGGGGCACCAAAAAACTGAGGGTGTGCTCCATTGCTAGGTAGAGGAAAGCTTATTAGGGACATTTATTATTATAAACAACCCCCTGTACTATACGAGATATGGTCTAATGTCACTATTGGAGTATCCGTTTTCTAGGTTGGGTGAAAAATCTGTTGACACGATTTTTGATTTAATACAGTTGCTGAGCACTTCCTAGAATAGCAGTAAACTAGAAAGGGATTTCTATCATTGTATGTAGTTCCTCTTCTATAAGACATGGTTTATGTGTCTATACAAGTATCTGCTATCTAGATTAGGATCTTTTGAGTGCACTGAATTTATAAGTGGTGGTGGTTATATTTTGTCTATGAACCCTAAGTGATAAATATTTTTCACGTGAGACCCTGGTGACCTAACACATAGAAAGTGAGGGTCAGAGAAGGGAGAGCCGCCGAGGAATGGGGGCATCGTTTACATTAGGATGTACTCCATTGACAGGCAGTGATATATTGAATTAGGGTGAGAGGAAAGGGAATTTACCACCCCCCCCCTTTTTTTGCCTCCTAATCCGACGAGGTATCTGTTTTTGACATTTAAGGGCCTCAGTAATTTCAAATTGGGCTTATGGTATTGTCTATGCTACCTTAGGAATTTTTTAGTCCACATTTGGTTTATGTTTTTGTTTTGGTTTTTAATGCATACGAATAAAGAAAGTTTTTGATATTTTTCTTGGCCTGCCACTTCTGGGCTTAACAAGAACTGTACCTGTGTTCTTCCATTTCCTTACTATGTTCCTCACAGTGGAAACTGACAGTTTAAATCTCTGAGACAACTTTTTGTATCCTTCCCCTGAACAACTATGTTGAATAATCTTTGTTTTCAGATAATTTGAGAGTTGTTTTGAGGAGCCCATGATGCCACTCTTCATAGGAGATTCAAATAGGAGAACAATTTGCAAGTGGCCACCTTAAATACCTTTTCTCGTGATTGGATACACCTGCCTATGAAGTTCAAAGCTCAATGAGGTTACAAAACCAATTTAGTACTTTAGTAAGTCAGTAAAAAGTAGTTAGGAGTGTTCAAATCAAGAAATTGATAAGGGTGCCCATACTTTTGCACCGGTCAAATTTTGTTTAAATGCGGATTGCACATTTTCTGTTAGTACAATAAACCTCATTTCAATCCAGAAATATTACTCAGTCCATCAGTTATTAGATATATGAAACTGAAATAGCTGTTGCAAAAACCCAAATTGTTATAAAGAAAAAAGGTTAACATTAATAGGGGTGCCCAAACTTTTTCATATGACTGTAAGTTGGTGGCACAGCTGGAGGTTCCCATGGCCCTCCACCTGTGACCGCAGGTAACCTGACCTTATGGGACCTAAATGAACTCAGTGACCCTACCTCAGGTGAAGTCACTGACTTTAATGAAGTTACCTGAGCTCAAGTGATCTGTGGTCACAGGTGGAGGGCCATTTGAACCTCCAGCTGTGCCCACAACTTAACTGAGTGACTTCACCACTGATTGCTGCTTAGTCTCTGCCTGAAGTTCATAGTGGACGGTCATGTACCATGATCGCGTGCTGGGCCGTCAGTAATGTAGCAAAGATAGGATCATCATGGGACCTCGTGTGGTTTATGTTGGACCTACAGGGGTGTTTTTAGGATTAATAAAGTGATGAAAGGGTGTGTTTTTTTCTCTTATTTTCAAATAAAGGATTTTTTCAGTGTTTATGTTTATTTTTTTTCACTTACAGATTAGTAATGGGGGTGTCTCTTATACCCCCCCCCCCACTAATCTAGAGCTTAGTGGCAGCTGTGACCTGCAAATATACCTTATTATCCTGACTGCTACCACACCAGGAAAATCAGGAAGAGCCGGGTAAAGTGCTGGGATTGTCGCATCTAATGAATGCGACAATCCTAAGCGGCTGCATGCTGCTATTTTTAGGCTGGGGGGCCCAATAACCATGTGTTTAATAAGGGGTTAATTGCAGCTCACAGCGGCCACTAAACCCTAGATTAGAGGTGGAGAGGGTCTAAGAGACACCCCATTACTAATCTGTAAGGTAAAAAAAATTGGGTACCTTTGAACCTGCGCAGGTCTGGAGTCTGGGCCTGCCGATCACTATTGACAACCAAATCAGTGTAACATTGAGCTGTTAGTGTGCCTTGAATGAAGACTCAAGTCATCAGGCTACTGTACACTATGCAACAGTCACAACATAATCCCTGGAATAAGACTGGTATGATGTTCCCTCATGAAGGCATCTTTATTGATTTCATGCCATTACTGCAAAGCATGACAGCAATGTAGACTGGGAAAAAAGGTATATCCTCTTCAGTGATGAGTCCCGTTATTTTCTTGGACAACATGATAGCCGGACATTGGTCTGGCAATGTTATGAAGAGGATTTAACAAAGGAATGTCACATTGCTGCTACTCCCAAGACTATGGGGTAAATTGGGCATAATGTATGGTAGCAGGACCCCTATAGTCTTCATTGTAGGCACACTAAAAGCACAGTGATGCATTAATTTGGTTGTGGAACTAGTGGTGATGCAATTCCTTTAAAGTGTTCAAGGAACCATCTTTTAAACATGACAATGCCAGATTGCATGTTGCTCCTGTACTAAACGTAATACTATGTCATTAAGCATCTCAGGACTTATCCCTCAATGAGAACATCTCGGAATTGGTTGGCTATTGCAAATGGGGTTGACAGCAGCAGATCTTGATGATTTGCCGAAGTGCTTTCAACATTCGTCAGACAACTAATAATAACTAGTGATGGGCGAATAATAACTATTTGTGTTCGGATAATCCTTACCGAATACTGAGTACTATTCTAGTATTCAGCACGACAAAAAATCCACGGGTTCCCCATTTACTTGCATAAGGTTCGTTATTCATGACGAATACTGGAATAGTACTTTGGGATTCATTACAAATATTCCCGACATGAATAGTTACTGTTCTCCCATTACAATTAATAACTTAATTGATAGGGAGCAGACAGGGGCGGAAATACATAGCAAGACCCGACCCACATATTCCCTTCCTGTTGCACGCGTCAATCAAATACCAGTGCATTGCTGGAACTGTACTTGCACAAATTTCTGAAAAAAAACAATCTTAGATTCTGCATCCTAGAGCCAGTATAGCACTGGCTTTACTTTATGTATGAAAATCCTGGTGGTTGGGTCCCTTTAAATAAAGTATTTATTACACAGAATTTTTAATCCTGGTGATTCAGATCCTATAGTTTGAAACCTAAGAATATGCATTTATAATTCCTTAATTACAGAGTGTTCATTTTATACTAAAGGGGTTTTTCCATGAATAAACATTGGCGGCCTTTCTTTAGACAGGCCATCAATAATGTGGGTAACGCTGGGTTTTTCATACTCTAGGAATCCAATTTTCTCCTAATACATTTAATCTAGCAAGCTGCGTTCACTTCTAAAGCCTGCTTTACATGTTACGATTCTTCATATGATATCTTATGCGATCGTACCCGCCCCCATCGTATGTGCGGCACGTTCAATTTTGTTGAATGTGCCGCACAAACGATTAACCCCCGTCACAGCACTTACCCGTCCATACGACCTCGATGTGGGCGGCGAACGTCCACTTCCTGGAGTGGGAGGGACGTTCGGCGTCACATCGACGTCACGCCGCAGCCGGCCAATAGAAGCGGAGGGGCAGAGATGAGCGGGACGGATGTAAACATCCCGCCCACCTCCTTCCTTCCGCATTGCTGGCCGGGAGCCCCAGGACGCAGGTAAGATCTGTTCACCGTTCCCAGGGTGTCACACACTGCGATGTGCGCTACCCCGGGTACGATGAACAACCTGACGTTCAATTCATGAGGAATGAACGATGTGCGTGCGATGAACGTTTTACTGTTCATTCGCAATCGCACGTAGCTGTTACACACTACAATGTACCTTACAATGCCGGATGTGAGTCACTTACGACGTGACCCCACCGACACATCGTAAGATATATTATAGTGTGTAAAGCGGGCTTTAGATGTTATGAAGTCACATCTTTAGTCAAAAATGTGAACAATACGCCTGTCCTCTACTTTTGTGTTGCTCCAGTCCATGAACCCTTTAGGGGAGATGAGAAATACTGTGTGTTCTGGTCGTAGTTATTCCTGCATAGAGTGCATGGTCATAATAATGCTATGGTGGTTAAATTGAATTATCATATTTTAGACAGTTTTTTTTGGATGCATTTGTCCTGATACATTAAGTCAACACACCAAATAAAATAATAAAAAAAACATTGCTTGTACCCTAAGGGAGTTTTTACTACACAGCTGGTTTCCTTTAGCAGCTTTAAGTCTTCTTATATCAGTAAAGCTGGAGAGAAACAGTTGTGATAGCCACAGTCCTAGTTATGTGCAGAGGCGCACAGTCTGTGTCCTCCAAGATTGTCTTTAGTTTTCAGGCATAACAGTTCTCACCCTCTTCCTGAGAGGCAAGGAAGAAGATGCGGATAATGCAAGACCTCTTTCTCCTTATTTCGCCGCAAGCAGCAGAAACACAACTGTATCCAGAGAAGAGATAAAGAAGGCCTCAGAGAAAAATAGAACTTTTCCCAACTGTTAGATATAAACAAGCTCTCCGTGTTCCCTAGGCTTTCAGTATCTGTTTGGGAATTGTTTTCACAGTCCAAAAATAAATAATAAATCAAGTGAAGATAGAATTAGTATGCTAAAAGAAAAGCACCAGAAAATAAAGATGATGGGGGCATAATTCTAACTTATGGCGCCACCAGAACAGTAGGTAGAGATTTTCAGATATTCAGATTTACATCTTCGCATTTTGACTTCATATTAGTATTTTAGATACTTTACAAAAATACTACAGGACTGCATCAGCAACTGCTTTACAAAGGGGAAATCAAACTATCTATAACTTGTTACTAGAGAAGATTGGACTTTTGAAATTCGAATTCACTAACTTCACCGAATTTCCCTCAAAAATGAGAATTGAAGCAAAGGAAAATTGGGAATCTCAATACTGGATAGCTTGTAATTACTCAGATAATACATGTGGGGAAGAGGAGAGAGAGAAAGAGAGGACCTCGCTGATCATAAGAGCTTACACTCTACAGGGAAGAGAGAATTCTACAGTACATAAGAGATTATATCCTACAGAAGAGACAGAGAGTCCCCAGCTGATCATACGAGCTTATATTCTATATGATAGAGAGAGGACCCCGCTGATCATAAGAGTTTACACTCTATTGGATAGAGAGAGGTCCCCACTGATCATAAGAGCTTACACTCTATTAGATAGAGAGAGGACCCCGCTGATCATAAGAGATTACACTTTACAGGATAGAGAGAGGACTCTGCTGATCATAAAAACTTCACACTCTACAGGAAAGAGAGAGAGAGAATACAGCAAAACATGAGATTACATCCTACAGATGAGAGAGAGAGGACCCCGCAGATCATAAGAGCTTACACTCTATAGGATAGAGGAGAGGACGACTGTGGGGATTGGCAATTTGACAAGATGTAGATGAAGATGTGGCAGAGTTGCCAAGAAGTGATGTTAAGTCAACAAGTGGTGGATGATGAAGTCACTGACCTAACCTGGCAAGGTGCCATGCAAAGCGAGGACAGCAGTGCAGAGGGAGAGGGATCCTCAGTACTGCAACAAGCAGGAAGAGGCTATGGGGTGACCAGGTGGCAAACTGTTCACCAGAGCAAATACATGTGGCAAGTTTCCAGGCCAAGGGTTAGTTGTTCCTCAGTCTGGTGCTTTTTTAAATAAAGTGCGGATGACAAAAGAACGGTCATTTTCAAACCGTGCTGGACCAAGCCAGCATGCTCAAAGCACCTGTCTAGGTGGGCTGAACACCTGGGTCCACAATCAATGTCTACGGGTAACACCACTGCCTCTTCCCTTGTGCTACGTGGTTGCCAACCCGTGTCTAGGATGCCGGCGTGTATGACTCCTGCCCTGCCCTGCACTTGTCATTGGACATTCGCAAGTACCAGCAGCAACATTGGCCAACTCTTTGTACTAGTCCAGGCCTTGGAACACAAACACAAATACAGGATTTGGGAATATTTAGCTTTCAAAAAATAAGACTGAGAGAAGACTTAATAGATGTCTACAAATATCTCAAGGGCAGTCACACTGTAGAGGGATCATCACTATTCTCATTTGCACAAGGAAAGACTAGCATGGATGAAACTGAATAAGAGTAGACATGGATTACATATTAGAAAACACTTTTTGACAGAGAGGATGATCAATGAGTGGAACAGGCTCCCACAAGAGGTATTGAGTTCCCCTTTAATGGAAGTCAAAAAGAGACAGGACAGACATCTGTGTGGGATGATTTAGTGAATCCTGCTTTGAGCAAGGGGTTGGACCAGCTTATCCAGGAGGTCAGTTTAAATTCTACCATTCTATGATTCTATATCCAGCCACCCACCCATCCACAGGTCTAAACACTAAACTGGCACATTTCCAGACTGCTTGATCTGGAAATCTTGCCTTTTAGGCTTGTGGACACAAATGTTTTCTGCAACCTCATGACGGTGGGCATCCCTCAGTACTCATTTCCCGGTTGACAGCATTTTTCCGAGTGTGCTTTCCCCACCTTACAATAGCATATGTCTCATAATATCAACCATGCACTCGCCAATGTAGTTACGGGGAAGGTCCACTTAACGACCGACACGTGGACAAGTATATGTGATCGGGGTTGCTACATTTGCCTGACAGCACACTGGGTGAACCTTGTGGATGCTGGGACAGAATCGGATTCTGAGACGGCACATGTACTACCGACATTGAGGATTAAGGCCTTAGTTTCACAAAAGTTTCCTCCACCTCCTACACCAGTTCCTGCACCCTCTCCTTCTCCTCATTTTTCATCTCCAAATTGTCATCTCAGAGCATGTTGTATATATCATTCACAAAATGTAAGCACTGCCTCAGTGAAGCGGCAACAGGTTCTGCTGAAACTAATTTGTTTAGGTGACAAACAGCATACTGCCTTGTTGTTGTTGAAAGATATAACAGACCTGACAGAACTGTAAGGCGGGCTTTGCACACTACGACATCGCAGCCCGATGCTGCGATGCCGAGTGCGATAGTGCCCGCCCCCGTTGCAGCAGCGATATGTGGTGATAGCTGGCGTAGCGAAAGTTATCGCTACGCCAGCTTCACACACACACTCACCTGCCGTGCGACGTCCCTGTGGCCGGCGACCCGCCTCCTTGTTAAGGGGGCGGGTTGTGCGGCGTCACTGCGACGTCACACGGCAGGCAGCCAATCAGAGCGGAGGGGCGGAGATTAGCAGGATGTAAACATCCTGCCCACCTCCTTCCTTCCGCATATCCTACGGAAGCCGCAGTGAGGCCGGTAGGAGACGTTCCTCGCTCCTGCGACTTCACACACAGCGATGTGTGATGCCGCAGGAGCGAGGAACAACATCGGACCGTCGCGTCAGCGTAATCATGGATTACGCCGACGTTGCACCGATGATACGATTACGACGCTTTTGCGCTCGTTAATCGTATCATCCAGCCTTTACACACTGCGATGTCGCATGCGATGCCGGAAGTGCGTCATTTTCAATTTGACCCCACCGACATCGCACCTGCGATGTCGCAGTGTGCAAAGTGCCCCTAACTCTCATGACTTAATCTACAACCAGGCATGGTCTTGTGTGGTAATGGTCGTAGCCTGGTCGCGGCTCTGAAACTTGGCAATCTTGCAAACGGTCCATGTACTCAACTTAGTGGTTCAACACTTTCTGCAAACCTACCCAGGTTTGCCTGAGCTACTTGTGAAAGTATGACGCGTGTGTGCTTATTTCCGCAAGTCAGCTACAGCTCCTGCCAGTCAGGCAGTGCTACAGCAGATCTTGCAAGTGCCAGCTCCCCGACTAGTGGGCTGCGTGACCACGCTCTGGAACTCCACATTGCACATGTTAGCAAGGTTTTGTGAGTAGCAGAGGGCAGTAATTGAACACTAGCTACAACATTCCCGTTGGTATTCCACTTAGCCTCCGCACATAACAACCAACGAGTGGGCATGGATGTCTGAAAGCTATGAGGTTTTATAAAAAAATTGAGGAATCAACCAAGATGGTGAGTGTCAATGACACCATAATCAGCGTAACCATCCAGCTTCTGTGTCTACTCAAACGTTTGCTGGTCACAATTAAAGAAGCTTTGCATCTGGACCAGTAGGAGATGGAGAAAGAAAATACACAGGTTAATACTACCCAGCGCAGCCTCATTTCATCTTCTCAGCACAGATTGGGTGATAATGAGGAAGAGGTGGAGGAGGTTGCGGAAGAGGAGGAGATTGACAGGTGTCCTCCTGGTGGGGACAGGGAAGTCTTGACTGATGCTAGTCTGACACACATGGCCGACTTTATGTCCCACAGCTTTTCCAGTGACCCTCACGTTATACGCATTCTGGCCAACACTGATTACTGGTTGTTTACCTTCTTGATCCACGCTACAAGCAGAGCTTTCCATAACTCCTTCCTGAGGTGGATAGGGCTAGTAAAATGGTGCAATACCGGAAGGTGCTTGTTGAACAATTAGTTCAAAAATTTAAAATCAGACAACACTAGCAAGAGAGGTCATACTTGCACAACCAAGGAGCAGAGATGAGGGAGACACACACTAGGTCCAACAGAGGCAGGGGAACACTGTCAAAAGGTCTGGGACAGTTTCATTAGGCACTTCCAAAACCCAGTCACTAATGCATGGGTTATTCTGAGAAGGAGGGAAAAGTTTTTTGAGGAAAATGCTGAATGAGCACTTAGCCAATCGAACCAGCATCTTCTGTGATTCATCTGTGCTGTACAACTATTTGGTATCCAACCTGGACACGTGGCAGGAACTTTCCCTCTACGCCTTTGAGGTACAGGCCTGGCCTATTTCTAGCATTTTAGCAAAGCTGGTTTTTAGTGCCACCAGGGCACAATAACTAATAGGTGTAACCGCCTATCAATTGAAACTGCTGACAGGTTAACTCTTATAAAAATTAATAAGGCATGAATTGGCCCCGACTTCTCAACCCCAGAGGATGACAGCAGCTAAAAATAAAGCCAATTGAAATGTTTTCTTTTTTTTCTGATGTATTGCCATGCTCCCCTTTCCACACAAAATAGGTATACAGTTCATGGATTCTTTTTTATCTTGTCCTCCTTTTTCACCGTATCAACAGGTTCACCATGCGCTCCTCACTCCACATTTTTAAAAAGCCATCAGGCAGCCTTCCCTCATAGTTTTTAGAGGACCATCAGGCAGCGCTCATTTATAAATTTTGGAGGGCCTTTAGGAAGCGCATACTCAAACCAGCCACTATTATTTTTCATTGTGCACCATTCCCACCTTACACCAGCATGTGTCCCATAACATCACCTGTGTCCTGACAAACTAGTTACGGGGAAGATCCACTTAATGACCAACACGTGGACAAGTGCTAGGGATGATACATTTTCCTGATGGCACACTGGGTGAACCTTGTAGATGCCAGGACCAAGTCAGATCCTGGGACGGCACAAGTGCTACTGACGTATATTTCCATGAGGGTTTACTCCACCTCCTATACCAGTTCCTTCAACCCTTCCTCGTCCATCTTCAAATTGTCATCTTGAAGCATATCATCCATGTCAGTCGCAAGCTGGAAGCACTGCATTACTGTATCGGTGAAGTAGCAACAGGCTCCGTTAAAACCAATTTGTTTAGGTGACAAACAGCACACTGCCTCAGAGATGTTGAAATGTATAACAGACCAGACAGATCTGTGGCTCTCACTGCTAAACCTCCAACCAGGAATGATCGTGTGTGATAATGGCCATAATCTACTGGCGGCTATAAAGTTTGGCAATCTCGCACACATACTATGACTGGCCCACTTGCTCAACTTAGTGGTTCAGTGCGTTCTGAAAATCTACCCAGTTTTGTTTGAGCTACTTATGAAGGATCGCAGCTTGTGCACCTATTTTTGCAAATCAGCTACAGCTGTCGCCAGTCTAGCAGTGCTGCAGCAGTGTATGCAAGTGCCACCTCAAAGACTGGTGTCTGACATGCCTACATGCTGGACCTCAACATTTCCTATGTTGGAAAGTCTTTGTGAGCAGCAGAGGGTATTAGTTGAATACCAGCTACAAGATTCCCGTTGGTATTGTGATCAGCCTCCGCCCATAAGAACCGACAAGTAGGCATAGATGTCAAAACAAAGAAAAACTTTAGGATCAGCTCACCTCTGGATTTGCTGTGGCCGGTTTAGAGATCAGTGCTTCACAGATGTCTGATATCTGTGAGGTTCTAGAAAATTTTGAGGAATCAACAAAATGGTGAGCGTCGACGAAGCCAAAATAAGCTTAATCATCCCTCTTCTGTGTCTATTAAAATGCTCACTACTCACAATTAAAGAGGAAGCTTTGCATGGGGACCAGGTGAAGCTAAAGCAAGAAATAACACAGGGTGCTACATGCTTTTATATCCTGACTGCTTGCCTTGAAAAAGTTGCCATTTTGGCGGTTGGTGACTGAAGCTTTCCGCAACCTCATGGCGGTGGTCGACCTGCAGTACTCGGTTCATAGGCTCAACTATATTAGCCAGTGTGCTATCCACGCCTTATACCAGCATGTGTCATATAACATCATCCATGCCCTGATTAATGCAGTTAGATTGCAGTAGCAGTATACATATGGAATTACTGTAAAGCAATAAACTCTGCCTATTTGCCTCTAATGCAAAACTATCCCTCCTCTAGCAGCTATCCCTATAGTGAATGTAGCTAACAGCGGTATTAATAGGGAATAAAAAAGATGTATGCCGGAGAAGGACTTTTGGTTTTAGGTTGCAGCAGTAAGGACTCTTAGGCGGGCTTTACACGCTGCGACATCGCTAGCAATTGCTAGTGATGTCGAGCGCGATAGCACCCGCCACCATCGTACATGCGATATCTGGTGCTTGCTGCCGTAGCAAACATTACCTCTATGGCAGCTTCACACGCACATACCAGGTCGGCGACGTTGCTGTGACCGCCGAACAATCCCTCCTCCAAGGGGGAGGTGCGTTCGGCGTCACCGTGACGTCACCGCGACGTCACTAAGTGGCCGGCCAATAGAAGCAGAGGGGCGGAGATGAGCGGGACATAACATCCCACCCACCTTCTTCCTTCCGCATTGGCGGTGGAGGCAGGTTAGGAGATGTTTGTCGTTCCTGCGGTTTCACACACAGCGATGTGTGGTGCTGCAGGAATGACAAACAACATCGTATCTGCAGCAGTAATGACATTATGGAAATGAACGACGTGACACAGATCAGCGATTTTTTACACTTTTGCGCTCATTCATTGTCGCACCTAGGATTTACACATTGCATTGTCGCTACCGGCGCCGGATGTACGTCACTAACGACATGACCCTGACGATATATCGATAGCGATGTTGCAACGTGTAAAGCCCACCTTAAGGTTATAATTCCTGCCTAGATGCCTATAATACACTATCCCTTCTTCAGTAGCTCTCCCAATAATTGCAGCTAAGTGCGGTATTTTTATAGAATAGATTATTTATGTAGCAGCAAGATCTGTAAGGCTAGAATCCTTACCTACATGCCTCCTATACACTATCTCTTCTATAGTAGCTCTCCCTTCACTAATTGCAGCTAAGAGCAGTATTATTAGAGAATAGAATAGATTTGAATTAGCCCTGAAAATAACTTTTGGGTTAATGTAGCAAGGTCTGTAAGGCTAGAATCCCTGCCTACATGGCTCAAATACACTATCCCTTCGCAAGCAGCTCTCTCTACACTACTTGCAGCTAGGAGCAGTATCTAATATATAAAGCTGAATGTGTGTATGTGTGTGTGTGTATGTCCGGGATTGGCATCAACACCGTCGCAGCTACAGCCACAAAATTTTGCACACTCACACTTCTGGACTCCGAGAGCATTATAAGCTATGTTTTGAGGGGAAATTTTAACCCCACACTTTACAGTTATTCACCAAAAAACCTGACTCCATTAAAGCGAATGGAGCTGGGAGCCACAGTGCAGCCAGAACTTCAGAAGAATGCGCAGCCACGCCCTTATATGGAATGTTGGCGTGTCACAATGCAGCCAGGGAAAGAGACAGACACAGACAGGGAAAGAGGCAGACACATACAGGGTAAGAAACAGACATAGATAGGGTAAGAGACAGACACAAAGAGACAGACACAGACAAAGAGACAGAGACAGACACAGGGAAACAGACAGGAAAGAGAGGGAAAGAGACAGACAGGGTAAGAGACAGACAAAGACAGGTAAAGAGACAGACAAAGAGACAGACACAGGGAAAGAGACAGACAGGGAAAGAGACAGACAGGGAAGAGAGGGAAAGAGAGGGAAATAGACAGACAGGGAAAGAGACAGACAGGGAAAGTGACAGAGATAGATAGACAGACAGGGAAAGAGATAGATAGACAGACAGGGAAAGATTGAGACAGATGGAGAAAGAGACAGAGACAGTCAGAGACAGACAGGGAAAGAGACAGACAAAGAGATAGAGAGACAGAGAGATATATACAGAGGGGGAGACAGATATTATAATTACATTTCTTTCTATTTGTTTTGTGGCTTTTGTGTGCAGAATACATTTTTGTTAATACATGCTATTTTGTTAACAGCAGTTATTAACCCGGGTAAAGCCGGGTAGTACAGCTAGTGGTATATATTATTAGAGAAGATAATAGATTTCAATTAGACCTGAAAAGGACTTGAGAGTTAAAGTAACAGCAGCCAGGAATATATGGCAATTATCACTGCCTAGATGCCTCTAATATACCATCCTTTCTCCACCAGTTGTCCTTACACTAAAGGGTGCTTTACACAATGTGACATCGCTAAAGATATATCGTCAAGGTCACAGTGTTTGTGATGCACATCCGGCGTCGTTAGAGACATCGCAGCATGTAACACCTCTTAGCGACCTAAAACGATCGCAAAAGAGGTAAAAATCATTGGTATTGGAGAGGTCGCTCCAACACCAAAAATCGTTGACAGGTGAGTAGCGAGGTTGTTTGTCGCTCCTGCGGCAGCACACATCACTATGTGTGACACCGCAGGAACGAGGAAACTCACCGTACCTGCTTCCCGCCGGCAATGAGGAAGGAAGGAGGTGGGCGGGATGTTTGTCCCACTCATCTCCGCCCCTCCTCTGCTATTGGGGGGCTATTTAGTTATTTCGCTATGACGCTGAACGAACCGCCCCTTAGAAAGGAGGCGGTTCGCCGGTTACAGCGACGTCAATAGGCAGGTAAGTAGTGTGACGGGTGTAAGCGATGTTGTGCGCCACGGGCAGCGATTTGCCCGTGTCGCACAACCGACGGAGGCGGGTGCGCTCGCTAGCGAATCGGTACTGATATCTTAGCATGTAAAGTACCCTTAATTGCAGCTAAGAGATGTATTTTTAGACAATAGAATAGATTTCAATTTGCTCTGTAAGGACTTTTTGGTTAATGTCGCAGCAGCAAGGTCTGTAAGGCTAGAATCCTTGCCTGCATGCCTCTCATACACTATCCCTTTCAGTAACCAGAAATGCTGTTGCTACTATACTAAAATAAGTAACAGCTTACCCAACCTACCTGAAACATTGAGGTATTTCAGATGCAATGATGAGCCACATTTCTAGAGAAGTGTTCCCCACCAGTGGTTTTCAAGCCAAATGTGGCTCTCAAAGATCATGCGTGAGGCTGTTAAGGTGTGGGCAGTTGTAAATACTACTTGCCCCTAGTGACTCCAGAGTTTTCATATTATTGCCAAAGTTAGACAAAGGAGTGAAAAAACATACCACAAGGGTAACAGCCAAGTGACTGACTCTTCCCTTTTAATACCCAGTGTAGCTGAAAATTTTTTAAAGTGGCTAGCTACCATAGAAAAGTAGAGGACAATTGTTCTAGAGCAGGGGTGGGGTACCTCCGGCCCGCGGGCCATATGCAGCCTGTGAGGAAATTTTCTGCCGCCCCTGGGCAGATTCCTGGGGCCGCAGTGCTCGGGTTGGCCATCGCGTCTTGCTGGCCGCTGGCACTTTAAATCCCCGTGTGTGCTGCGAGGACACGCATTCTGGAGTCACACTTGCGAGTCTCGCATGGCATCACCCGACACGTCTGCAAACTCTCCAGTCAGGAGCAGGTCGGCTGAATGTATTTCTATGCAGCTTGGATGCTCCTGTCAGGAGAGTGTGCGGCCCTGCCGCGTGATGCGATGTGTGACTCCGTCTGAAGCGCTCACTACTGAACGCTGCGGGAGCGTACCATTGGGTCCTCACACTGGCCAGTAGCAGTGTGCTCAGGACTTACTTTGTGGACGGGGATGGTGCTCTGCGCTCCCGTCGCACAGCAGACGAGCAGCAGCAGCAGTTTCATGGCTTCCAGCGCTGTGTGCCCACCCTCCGGTGCTGTGTGCCCCTGTGCTGTGTGCCACCCATACTGCTGTGGGCCCCCATAGTGCTGTGTACCGCTCTGTGCTATGTGCCACCCCCAGTGCTGTGTGCCCCCTCAACCCCTAGTGCGGTGTGTGTGCCACCCATAGTGCTGTGTGCCCCCTTCCCCAGTGCTGTGTGCCCCCTTCTGCTGTGTGCCCCCCTGTGCTGTGTACCACCCCCAGTGCTGTGTGCCCACCCAAGTGCTGTGTTCATCCTCCCAGTGCTGTGTGCCTCCTCCCCAATGCTGTGTGCTACATCCCAGTGCTGTGTACCACCCCCAGTGCTGTCCATGTTGCTCTGTGCTGTCTGTGCTCCCCTAGAGATGTCTGTGCTCCGGATGTGCTGTCCATGCCACCCAGTTCCCCCCTACTGATGTCCGTGCTCCCCTTGTGATGCACGTCCTCTGCAATTGTTATATCCTGTGATGTGTATGCCCCCAGCGTCTCCTGTGATGTGTTTGATCCCAGCATCTCTGTGATGTGTATGTCCCCACCGTCTTCTGTGATGTGTATGCCCCTAGCATCTCTGTGATGTGTATGCCCCCAGATTTCCTGTGAGACATACATCACATGAGGGGCTGGGGCATATTCATCACAGGACAGATTGGGGGCATACACATCACTGGCAGGGCAGGGGCATATACATCAAGGAGGGACTGGGGACATGCACATCACTGGAGGGGCTGGGGCATATACATCATAGGAGACACTGGTGCATAGACATCACAGGAGGGGTTGGGGCATAGACATCACATTGGAGATGCTGGGGCACATACATCACACAAGGGGATGAGTCAAATACATCACATTAGAAATGCTGGGGGCATACACATCAAAGGAGAGGATGGGGCTTATACATCACAGGAGGGGCTAGGGGCATATATATAACAAGAGGGGTTGGGACATATACATCACAGGAGGGGCTGGGGCATATACATCACAGGAGATGCTGAGGCATATACATCACAGTGGAGAAGTTGGGGGCATACACATTACAGGAGGGGCTGGGGGCATACACATGTCCCCAGCCCCTTGTGTGATGCATGTGCTCCCAATGTCTCCTGTGATGTATATACAACAGTCCTAACATCTATGTGATGGATATACAGCAGTCTTAGCGTTTTATGTGATGTATATGATTTACCAATCTTATTATCACAAAGAATTGACTGCACTCCAGACAGAGACAAACCTGGAAAAGTAGTTGTGAAAAGCAATCTTACATGATGAATATCACCGAAAATTAACCACCAAAGAGAAGCAGCTCCGGCCACCACAGTCATCTTGCCTAAGCTGCTGCATGTGCAGTTTCCTCAGGGTGTGGTCACTTTGATGGGAAGGGGAGTAAAAGTGGCACCTATTGTCAGTTGTATGATTTAGCTTTATTATACAGGAATTACATGCAGATAGAAAAATGTGGATATCAGCAGCGTCTAGTCCCAAAAAATTTCACATAACAACATTACATGATTATGGCTGATGAAGAACCTCTTTGATATCTTTATCACGCATATGAGTGCCCTCAGTCATTCTATGACTAAGTACATTCGATTACGCCAGAAACACATCAAAGGTTTATTTATCAGCCATAATCATGAGATAATTTTACATTTATCTAATTAAATGTTGGAATTTTTAATGATGGACGCTGCCAGTGTCGCGGGCGGAGGAGGGGACGCCGCGCTCTCCCACTGCTCGGGTCCGGCTGCCGCTGCTGCGGCCTGCTACTGCTGCTCGGTGGCTCGAGCGATGGGCCGGATCCCGGGGGCTCGAGCGGCGCTCCTCGCCCGTGAGTGAAAAGGGGAGTTGGTGTTTTGGGATAGTTTATTGTCCGTGACGCCACCCACGGTTGTGGTGATTGTGTGGACACCACCGCTGCTCTGTATGGGGATCCCGGGAGCGGTGACAGGGAGCAGCAAAGTTGTCAGTTCTCCCCTCCGTGGGTAGGGGGTGGTTGTCCCGGGGACCAGTGATGGGGTGGGTGATGCAGGGCTTGGTGGGGTGCAGGGACGCGAGAGCAGCTCTGTGCCTTGCGGCACTGTGGTACTCACTCAGCCTGAGACGATGACACAGATCTCGGTAAAACACACGGCTGGAAAGACGGTTCCCACGGACGGCTGCACTTGCTTTCCCCAGTAGTTGACGGTGACGGTCCCTTTTTCCTGCACCTAAGATGATGATGGTTGCGATGGGTTCCCACCGGTAACCCGCTCCCCGGCTTGGATATGGGCCGGAGGAGCCCTACTTTGCCCGCAGGCGCTGGCCCTGAGAAACTGGTGCCTGGCGGTATCTCTCTGTTACGGTTGGACTGTTGCCTTCAATCGGGACTTGGTTGTTGGGAGACAGTCGTCCCCTTCACTGACGGATTTGGCAAATTATGGTGACTACTAGCCTTGCCGGGATCCGAAAGGCCCCTGCCCTGGTGCTGACTGCTCTTCGTATACCGCTCCAAACCGCCGGGCCACCACCCGTCCGCGGTCCTTCCAGCAACCTCCAAGCAGTCACCCCTGCGGACTATCACCGCCGTCTGCTGATCTATCTGTCTCTCAGTCCGGGGCACACACCCGGACCAACTTCAGGCTTTACAACTGTCACTTTTACTCCTTCACTCAAGCTCTGCCTGAGCTCAACTTCACCTCCTTCTACTTCCTAAACTCATCTTGCTTCCTCTCACTTTCACTTCCCTCACTTGACTCCGTTCTTCTTCCTGTCCAAACTCTATCTGCCTGGTTCTCCCGCCTCCAGGGCTGTGTACTCCTTGGTGGGCGGAGCCAACCGCCTGGCCCACCCCCTGGTGTGGACATCAGCCCCTGGAGGAAGGCAACAAGGATTTTTGGTTAGCCTAGGTGTTCCTAACTGGGGTGTAGGGTGTGGTGGTGTTATGACCTGTGACCCCTGGCTTGCCCAGGGCGTCACACCAGTATCCAATTTTTTCATGTTTGTATGAAGTTCACTACCAGCATGTCTTTGGAGTTTGCATGTATACACACACATCTAAATGGATGTAAAGAATATACAGTGCTGGCCAAAAGTATTGGCACCCCTGCAATTCTGTCAGATAATACTCAGTTTCTCCTTGAAAATGATTGCAATCACAAATTCTTTGGTATTATTATCTTCATTTAATTTGTCTTCAATGAAAGAAAAAAAAAATTGTCATAAAGCCGAATTGGATATAATTCCACACCAAACATAAAAAAGGGGGTGGACAAAAGTATTGGCACTGTTTGAAAAATAATGTGATGCTTCTCTAATTTGTGTAATTAACAGCACCTGTAACTTACCTGTGGCACCTAACAGGTGTTGGCAATAACTAAATCACACTTGCAGCCAATTGACATGGATTAAAGTTGACTCCACCTCTGTCCTGTGTCCTTGTGTGTACCACATTGAGCATGGAGAAAAGAAAGAAGACCTGTCTGAGGACTTGAGAATCCAAATTTTGAGAAAGCATGAGCAATCTCAAGGCTACAAGTCCATCTCCAAAGACCTGAAAGTTCCTGTGTCTTCGGTGCGCAGTGTCATCAAGACGTTTAAAGCCCATGGCACTGTGGCTAACCTCCCTAGATGTGGAAGGAAAAGAAAAATTGACAAGAGATTTCAACGCAAGATTGTGCGGATGGTGGATAAAGAACCTCGACTAACATCCAAACAAGTTCAAGCTGCCCTGCAGTCCGAGGGTACAACAGTGTCAACCCGTACTATCCGTCGGCGGCTGAATGAAAAGGGACTGTATGGTAGGATACCCAGGAAGACCCCACTTCTTACCCCGAGACATAAAAAAAAGCCAGGCTGGAGTTTGCCAAAACTTACCTGAGGAAGCCTAAGACATTTTGGAAGAATGTTCTCTGGTCAGATGAGACAAAAGTAGAGCTTTTTGGGAAAAGCCATCAACATAGAGTTTACAGGAAAAAAAAAGAGGCATTCAAAGAAAAGAACACGGTCCCTACAGTCAAACATGGCAGAGGTTCCCTGATGTTTTGGGGTTGCTTTGCTGCCTCTGGCACTGGACTGCTTAACCGTGTGCATGGGATTATGAAGTCTGAAGACTACCAACAAATTTTGCAGCATAATGTAGGGCCCAGTGTGAGAAAGCTGGGTCTTCCTCACAGGTCATGGGTCTTCCAGCAGGACAATGACCCAAAACACACTTCAAAAAGCACTAGAAAATGTTTGATAGAAAGCACTGGAGAATACTAAAGTGGCCAGCAATGAGTCCAGACCTGAATCTCATAGAACACCTGTGGAGAGATCTCAAAATGACAGTTTGGAGAAGGCACCCTTCAAATCTCAGGGACCTGGAGCAGTTTGCCAAAGAAGAATGGTCTAAAATTCCAGCAGAGCATTGTAAGAAACTCATTGATGGTTACCGGAAGCGGTTGTTCGCAGTTATTTTGGCTAAAGGTTGCGCAACCAAGTATTAGACTAAGGGTGCCAATACTTTTGTCTGGCCCATTTTTGGAGTTTTGTGTGAACTGATCAATGATTTGATTTTTGTTTCATTCTCTTTTGTGTTTTTTCATTGCAAGCAAAATAAATGAAGATAATAATACCAAAGAATGTGTGATTGCAATCATTTTCAAGAAGAAACTGAGTATTATCTGACAGAATTGCAGGGGTGCCAATACTTTTAGCCAGCACTGTATATATTATATATACACACATATACACACACACACACACACACACACACATCTTGATATGAATAATTTAAAAATGTTGCAATTTAATTTACAGACCTGTCCTAATCTCCCCTTCATCTCCAAACTCCTGGAACGTCTGGTCTACTCCCGTTTAATCCGCTATCTGTCAGATAACTCTCTCCTTGACCCTCTACAATCCGTTTACCGCTCCTTACACTCTACTGAAACTGCTCTTGCTAAAGTCTCTAATGATCTACTAACAGCTAATTCTAATGGTCACTACTCCCTGCTGATCCTCCTGGATCTCTCTGCTGCATTCGATACTGTGGATCACCAGCTCCTCCTCACTATGCTCCGCTCTATCGGCCTCAAGGACACAGTTCTGGTTCTCTTCTTACCTCTCTGACCGCTCATTCACCGTATCTTTTCTCGGCTCCTCTTCCTCTCCTCTTCCCCTTACTGTCGGGGTTCCTCAGCATTCAGTCCTGGGCCCCCTCCTTTTCTCCTCTATACATTGCCCCTTTTGGACAAACGATCAGCAGATTTGGTTTCCAGTACCATGTCTATGCTGATGACACCCAACTGCACACATCTTCTCCTGACATCACCCCTGCATTATTACAAAATACTACAGATTGTCTGTCCGCAGTCTCCAACATCATGTCCTCCCTCTATCTAACACTGAACCTGTCAAAAACTGAACTTTTCCTGTTTGCTCCCTCCCCCAACCTTCCCAAACCCAATATTACCATTTCTGTGTGTGGCTCTACCATTATACCACAGCAGCATGCCCTTTGTCTTGGGGTTATATTTGACTCCGATCTCTCCTTCACTCCCCATATTCTTTCACTTGCTTGTTCTTGTCAATTCCACCTCAAAAACATCTCTACAATTCATCCTTTTCTTACCGGTGACCCTGCAAAAACTCTCACTATCGCTCTTATTCATTCTCGCCTGAATTATTGTAATTCTTTACTAATTGGTCTCCATGTTACTAAACTCTCCCCTCTCCAATCCATTCTGAATGCCGCAGCTAGGATCATTTTCTTCTCCAACTGCTTCACTGATGCCTCTGCTCTTTGTCAGTCATTGCACTGGTTGCCCATCCGCTACAGAGTCCAACATAAACGTATCACTCTCACTCACAAAGCTCTCCACAGTTCAGCACCACCATACATCACCTCCCTCATTTCTGTCTATCACCCCACCCATGCCCTCCGTTCTGCTAATGACCTAAGACTGACATCCTCAACAATTCGAATCTCCCACTCCCTTCTTCAAGATTTCTCATGAGCTGCGCTTATGCTCTGGAACACACCACCAAGAACAAGCCGATTAATTCCCAACATCCACACCTTTAAGCGGGCCCTAACAACGCATTTCTTTAGACTAGCCTATCACCTCCCTGCCCTGATCTAATCTAGTCCCTTTCTGCCCTTCATAAAATTTACTTTCAATTCTTGTCCCCTGTATCTTCTGGTTCCTTCCTCTCCATATACTTTTTTACACTCTGTACCTGTATAAATTCTGGCAGGCTACCAGTCCACGCAGATGGTTTTCAGTCCCCTATTAAATAGATGGCTGGACTATATATGACAAGCTTTTCTCCCCCCATTCACCTTTTGTGCCTCCTCTATCTCCTCATAGACTGTAACCTTAAGAGCAGAGCCCTCACTCCTCTTGGTATCTTAATTTTGTTATTTTGTATTGTCTCAGATTGTCTGTACATGTCCCCTTTGAATTGTAAAGCGCTGCAGAATATGTTGGCGCTATAGAAATAAAGCGTATTATTACATTATTATTATTATTATTAATAATTTAAAGCAGCACTCCAGTGTTTTTTTTTATTTCAGCGCTGGAGTGATGCGTGAAAGTAAGTCCACTGCCCCCAAACGACCTACCTATTTTCATCTTCTTCTAGCATCGTTCTGGTCGATCTCCGGCCCTTTGTAACCTGCCTGCTGCTCCAGTGTTTTTTGACTGGAGGTCACAATTAATTCAAGTGTATGAGAGCACAGTTTGGCTTTTATAGAGTTGCATTGAGCACTTGTATCCCAAGCTGATGCTATGGGACTGACGCTGAACGCTGAGTATAGGAATGGAGGCAGAGGGCTTATATAAGCACCACTCCAGAGTTTTAAACAAAAAGGATCAACATAAAAATTCTATTCGGAAATTACGCCAATTTCTGACCATAGTCAGTTGAGCAAAAATCAGCTTTAGGGCGGCTTTGCACGTTGCAACATCGCACGTGCGATGTCGGTGGGGTCAAATCCGGCACATCCGGCGTCACTTTCGACATCATAGTATGTAAATCCTAGATGATACGATTAACGAGTGCAAAAGTGTCGTTATCGTATCATCGCTGTAGGCTCCGACTTTTTCATAATTACGCTGCCGCGACAGGTACGATGATGTTCCTCGTTCCTGCGGCAGCGCACATCGCTGTGTGTGAAGCCGCAGGAGCGAGGAACATCTCCTTACCTGCCGCCGGCGGCTATACGGAAGGAAGAAGGTGGGCGGGTTGTTTACATCCTGCTCATCTCCGCCCCTCCGCTTTGATTGGCTGCCTGCCGTGTGACATCTCTGTGACGTTGTACGACCCGCCCCCTTAGGAAGGAGGCGGGACGCCGGCCACAGAGACGTCGCAGGCCAGGTAAGTGCATGTGAAGCTGGCGTAGCGATAATGTTCGCTACGCCAGGAATCACAAGATATTGCTGCTGCGACGGGGGCGGGGACTATTGCGTGCAACATCGCAGCATCGGCTTGCGATGTCGCAACGTGCAAAGCCCACCTTAGTGAAATGTAACATTTAAGATTTTTCACACAACAGTATGTAGATACAGTATATAAACAAAAGTGAGTACAAGCATGTCTCCAGACCTAAACCCCTATTGAGCATCTGTGGGGCATTATTAAAAGGAAGGTGGAGAAGCCCAAGGTCTTTAACATCCACCATGTCTGTGACGTCATCAGAAAGGAGTAACTTTGTCCATGTGGCCTGATGAGACCAAGATAAACTTATTTTCTTTAGATGGTGCCAAGCGTGTGTGGCGACAACAGGTAAGGAGGACAAAGTCAAGTATGTCTTGCCTACAGTAAAGCATTGTGGTAGAAGTGTCATGGTTTGGAGCTGCATGAGTGCTGCCAATTGTAGGGAGCTACAGTTCATTGAGGGAACAATGAATGCCAACATATACTGTGACATACTGAAGCAGAGCATGATCCCCTCTAAACTGAGCCACAGGGCTGTATTCCAAGATGATAACAACCCCAAACGCACCTCCAAGATGACCACTGCCTTGCTAAGGAAACTGAGGGTAAAAGTACTAGAATGGCCAAGCATGTCTAGAGACCTAAATGCTATTATTGAGGGGGTATCCTTAAACGGAAGTTTGAGAAGCACAAGATCTCTAACACCTACGATCTCCGTATCATCATGGTGGAGTAGAAGAGGATTCCAGTGGCTCCTGTGAAACTCTAGTGAACGTCATCACCAAGAAAGTTAAGGCCATGCTTGATAATAATGGTGGCCACACAAAATATTTACACTTTTAGCAATTTTCACTTAGGGATGTACTCACTTTTGTTGCCAGTGGTTTAGACATTAATAGCTGTGTGTTTAGTTATTTAGAGAGCACACCAAATTTACACTGTTATACAAGCTGTACACTGACTGCTTTACATTGTATCAAAGGGTCATATCTTCAGTGTTGTCCCATGAAATTACATAATAAAAAAATTACAAAATTGTGAGGGGCGTACTCACTTTTGTGATATACTGTATGCCTGAATATCAACAAGACTAAGCAAGAAAACAACCATTCTATAGAAAAAAGCAAGAAATAACTTCTCCTTTTCCCAAAAACAGCTATGCTAGAACACTTAGCTAAACAAAAGATTGCATTTCACCGTTTCAGATGTTACAGGGCCCTCTAGAGTAAGAGAACATTCTGTCTTGTGCCCCGGGCATAATTAATACACCAAAGTTACTGCAGTAGATTTGAAAAAAAAAAGAGGCTGCTTTCATTTCAAGAAAACTATTCCATAGTGATTACAAAAATTAAAATCATGTATGTTAACATAAAAGCAGTTAATTAAATACTTTAATCTTTCAAGTGGCGAGCAGTAGGAAAATATTTTTAACAAACAAAAATTATACTAATGAAAAATTTAACTAAATTCACAGTTGAAAATTGCAGTAAAGAACTAGAAATTAATATTTATTAAATCAGTACAGTTTTTATAAAAAAATACTGTTCAAGACATCAAATAAATATGTAAGAAGGCATTTGCAAGAATATTGTAATAGCTACTTATCCCATTTTACCACCACATTTGAGAGGAGAGGTGGTCACAGCAGGTATACCTTCATCTCACAGCCACCCACGCAATGAATAAAG
The DNA here is from genome assembly GCF_048569485.1 of Anomaloglossus baeobatrachus. Lineage (NCBI taxonomy): Eukaryota > Metazoa > Chordata > Amphibia > Anura > Aromobatidae > Anomaloglossus > Anomaloglossus baeobatrachus. The sequence continues at coordinate 159,348,409 of NC_134358.1, read as the reverse complement.
TGGTGGTGTGCATGGTCTACGGGCGGCGTTACGGCTCTTTTGGATAGGCAATAACTTACCAGCTTGAAGTAAGCCCTTTGAAAAGTCAAAAGTTCAACTAGACAACCCCTGTCAATGTCCACAGCTAAGGTATTTTAAAGCATCATGGTGCGAATCCCCCTGTTTAAAGACATATTGTAAATTGGACTTAAAGGGAACCTGTCAGGTGCAATATGCACCCAGAACCACGAGTAGTTCTGGGTGCATATCTCTAATCCCTGCCTAACCGTCCCTGTATCTAGTAGCATAGATAAAGAGATCTTTAGAAAAAGTATTTTTAAATATCCTTTGATATGCTAATGAGCTCAGGGACTAGTCGCAAGGACGTTAGTTCCTGCGCTCATTCCACCCTCTTTGCATGTTAGCAGCCCACAGGGGCATGCTAACATGCTATTCAATGCCCATTGGCCAGCGTCATTGGCAGTGATGCGCGTACCTGAGTCCATTTTCATCGCCTCAGAATGCCAGGCTTAGGGTCAGTGCTCATGATCAGAAGTCTTGGCACTTCTGGTCATGTGCACTAGACCTCTCTGAAGCCGGGACACGTACATCCGGCTTCATACTGTAGTGCGCATGACCGGACGTGAGGGGAGTTCTGATCATGCGCATTGACCTTAAGCTCGGCATTCTGAAGTGGTGACAACGGACACTGGTACGCGCATCACCACTGATGACACTGGGCAATGAGCATTGAATAGCAGAATGAGAGCAGGAACTAACGCCCTGTGACTAGTCCCTGCGCTCATTAGCATATTATAATGGATTTTTAGAAAAACTTTTTCTAAAGATCTCTTTATCTATGCTACTAGATACAGGATCTATTAGGCAGGGATTAGAAATATGCACCCAGAACTGCCTGTCTAAGGGTGTCTTAATTCTACAGGCACAACAATTCTTCCCTTTATGCTCCCTGGAATGCTAACAGGGGGTGTGAGGATGCTTGCTGCACTAATCCCACACTGACACAGGACACTATTATCTCACCAACAAACCATACACATAAAATCATAAACATTGCTCTTACTAGTGGTACTTCAAACATTACCAGTGTTACTCTAGTGATCTCTTACAAGTATGACCCCCCCCATATTGGTGACATAAACCAAAATGTTCCCTTGTACTATTTAATTATATGTCTATGCAGAGGATTTTGAGTTCCGTTTCAAGAAACATTAAAGGGAATTTCTGATTTCGGAAAACCTCTCTCCCTTGGCTGCAGTTTGTTTTTTAATATTTAAGTTTTAATCACATTTCCTGGGTCTAGCGCAGAGTCTCCATCACTGTTCCCAGGGACTGTTATTTTGTGCATCGCTGATGTCACATTAGTAGGCTGTAGTACTGCCGATGTGACATCAGTGCTGCACTAAATAACTGAGCTCAGCGGATCTGCCTGAGTTAAGGCACAAGGACCCGTTCAAGTTCGGAGGGTGCAGCCGGACTTTGGATAAATATCTGTTTGGGGCCTGGACTTGACCTGAACCCTAATGGAACTCACTGATTGGGCAGTATGGCTCTCCTCCCATATACAGCCTGCCATAAACAGAGCACTTGCAGGGGAGAGAGAGTAGGGTATTTGATTTTGTTTGCAAACAGTACATTCAATAATGATGATTTTAACAGCCATTCAAACACTGCATGTGGCTCGCACTGGGCCGAGCATCAAGCGTTCCCGAGCACAGCGATGCTTGTTCGAGTGGTTAGCATACGTAAAGCACCTCAACTTCGATCTCGAACATTGATTTTGTGGTAAAGTCCATGTTCGGTATGAACACTGAACTCTACTGTTGGGGTTCGCTCATCTATACTCAGCACTGGTCCAGGGAGGGTGAGTAAAACAGAGTTTGTTCTTTTTTAAACAAACAACATGCAGAGGATAATGGTTTTCCGATATCGGAAAACCACTTTAAGGTCCAGATCTTACAAAGATATATTAAAAATGTAACTGGAACACAGGTTTTGAAACTAAAACATCCTGGTTTAAAAGGTAGAAATGCATTTTAAACTGGACCTTTCATTCACCCTTCAGGCTAATTTGACACATCAGTTTTTTTCCATCAGGCACAATCCAGAAAAAAAACGGGTAAAACGCATCCGGCGCCGGATCCGTTTTATTTCCATTGATTTGTATTAGCGCTGGATTGTGCCTGATGGCCTTGCGTTGCATCCGTTTTTTGCCGGATCCGTCATAATTGCCTAAAGCGGCAGCCAAAGGGAACATATCTTGTAATGTTTTTTTGTCCGGCAAAAAAACCGCATCGATCCGGCGCGATACGGCGTGTTTTACAATGGAAGCCTATGGAATACGGATCCGGCGTAATGCGGTAAAATGCGGCCGCCGGATCCGTTTTTGTAAACTGAGCATGCTCCAATGTATTGAAAAAAATGGATCCAGCAAAAAAAACGGACGAAAGGATGCAAAAACGGATGCACCGGATCCGTTTTTTGACGGATCAGGTATATTGGAACCGTCAAAAAAAAGGATCAGGCACATCAGTTTTTGCATATTCTGCGCCGGATCCGTTGCATCAGGCACACACCGGATTGTGCCTGATGCCAAAAACTGATGTGTAAAATTAGCCATACCGAGACACAACCCACCCAAACAAGAACATTGCCACCATTCCCCAGAATATTTCGTCATCATAACATGATCATGGGTGGTCTCCTTGGCAGGCACTGGCTAGCATGTCAACAGTGCTGTATCCAACCCCTTTGGAGAATGGATCACATCAGTTCTCCTCTCACCATAGTAGTCCTTAAGTTAAGCTTGATCAGCGCTTGCAGCAGGTAACCTTTCAAATATCTCTAAGTTAATCATACCTTAGACAATTAACTTACATATATGAACAGATTTCGTGGATGACCTACTGGTGATACACCAGTTCGTTAAGACCATGAAACATTGCCATGTTTTGAAATGACCTTATCTCCTCAGAAATGACATTTCTTTTTATGACCCATGCTACCTAAATCAGAGACTTTTCTTTGCAACTACATGTTGAAAATAGAGGGAGGATTAATAACCTGAAATTGAGAAGTCCCCCCTATATGGCACTATAGTCTCAAGTATTAAAGTGCTGGACTGGCTATTGAATATGGTCAATGAACTAGACAGTATCCACCTGGCTACATGATCGTGACTAACCACCTCAAGTGATATGCAGAAAAAATATTCTGCAGAGAGCTTGGGACAGGGTGTGGTACCACATAACGCTGCGGATATTACTGTACTACAAGCTTACACTCTACATACGCAGAGCAAGTGCCATCTGCTGGATTCAGCTATATTTGCCGTTGCTACCCGCAGGTAGAGCCAATTCACTAAGTAATGAACAATCAGCCACAGGTGGCCTGCAGACCCACCAGAGCTATTTTACTTCCTATAAATGTCATCTCTTCAATTATCAATTTTATCCTACCTCCTGCATCTCTCACCCTACAAGGCCAATCATCATGTGAATCTCGACCACAGACCCTCATGACTGAGCTTCGCCAACTTTAAATAGTTGTTGGTGATAGCCAAGACTTGCATAAAAGCACCAAAAATCGTAAAATTTCAAGATTATTTAAAGTCCATCGTAAATCGTATTTCATATTTGTCATGCTCACTACACTTTGCTTTGGTACACTTTCTATTATCACGGTCTCTGTTCCCACTTGTTTTAATTTTAATTATATGGTACTATTTCTTGGACGTCAGCAGATACATTAAGGCTTTCTTATGCATTATTAGAATGTACTGAGAAAAGACAAGTACACCTTGTAATAAAGAGTGTTATGTAATAGGGCTGATGATTAGTCTACCTTGTTTTCGATGTATAATAATATTTATTCACTTATATAGCACCATTAATTCCACAGCGCTTTACATACATTGGCAACACTGTCCACATTGGGGCTCACAAACTAAATTTCCAATCAGTATGTCTTTGAAGTGTGGGAGGAAACCAAAGACCCCAGAGGAAACCCATACAAACAATGGGAGAACATACATTCTTCTTCCAGATGTTGTCTTTGGTGGGATTTGAACCCAGGACCCCAACGCTGCAAGACTGCAGTGCTAACAATTGAGCCACCGTGCCACCCTATGTATTGAGTTCTCATTATTATATTATAAGAGTATCTTTAGATTGGTGTCACGTGTCATTTTTTTTTCCGCGTATGTGATGACCTGTGGTTTTTTCAGTCCTTTGGATCCATTTTTTGTTTCAGGACTCAGTTTTTATAATCTTTTTTACAATCCATTTTTCTTACTTGAACAAAAGTTTCTTAGCTTTCCTTGACCATTAAAGAGTAAATTACAAAAAACATGAATTAACCCCTTTATGACCGCTGACACGCATAAAAACGGTAGGAGGCCTTATTCCTTAAGCGCCTTTTCAAAACAGGGATCAGGAATAAATGTATAATGCCCCCCCCTCCAGCCGAAAATGCCGCAGGTGACAACTGTACAGGACAGCTGACGTCCGCAGGCATCAGCCTTCACCAGTTTTGGAACCATTCGGGCCCTATTAACCCCTTACATACTACTGTCAATCGCGACAGCAGTATCTAAGTAGTTAAAAAGGGGTTAAAAGACCCCCTTTTCACAGGATGGCCATCCTGCAATACTAATCGCGAGTGCCCATCATTTCACTGGTACTTTGAGGTCATCGGATCACTTCAGGGTACGGTGGCCTGTTAGATCTTGCTATAAGCATGGTTCTAAGTGGCTTTGTCAGTGAGTCACTGACAGGTCTTCTGCACTGCTGTACATAGCAATGCATGAGACCAGTGATGAAACTAAACAATATTCATGTCCCACAGTGGGACTGAGTGAAAAAGTAATAAAAGTTAAAATATGTAAAAAGGGGAAAAATAAAAACAGAAAAAAGAGCACACAAATCACGAAAACCTGTTTTCCCACTAAAAACGCAGTTTGTGTTAAACAAAAACAAACAGAGAAATACACATAATTGATATCACCACATCTGGTGATAAAAATATTGCTTAAATGAAAACTGTCCTGTAGAAAACAATCCCTAATGTGGCTCAATCGTAAAAAAAAATATAAAAGTTACAGATCTCAGAATAATACAAAAAATGTAATTTTTGTAAAATCTTACTTTTAGCGTGTAAAAGTAGCAAAGCATAAAAAAGTTACATGAATCTGGTATCGCTATAATTGTATTGACCCAAAGAATGAATTGGTCTAATAAATTTTGCCGCAAGGTGAACCACGCTAAAAAAAAAAATAAAAACTGAAAAACAGTAACTGAATTGCTGGTTTTTATTCATTGTGCACCTGAAATTCTGAATGAAAAGCGGTCAAAAAATGCTGTATATCGCAAAATGGAACCAACAAAAATCTTCAACACAAAAAATAAGCCTGGACACAGCTCTGTTAACCAAAAAGTAAAAAAGTTACAGCTCTGTGTATATAACAAAAACCTATTTATTGTAAAAAACATTTTTACTGTGTGATAGCAGTAAAACATATAAAAACGATATAAGGCTATGTGCGCACATTGCATTCTATTCCGCAGTGTGTAAAGTCACTGCATGTGCGTCTCAGAATGCAGCCTAAAAAGCTGCATTCTGAGACACATTCGGCAGAACGCAATGTGCGCACATGGCCTAAAGGCCGCTTTACACGCTGCGATCTCGCTAGTGAGATCGCTAGCGTGCGTACTCGCCCCCATCGTTTGTGCATCACGGGCAAATCGCTGCCCGTGGCGCACAAAATCGTGCGGACCCGTCACACTACTTACCTGCCTAGCGACGTCGCTGTGACCGGCGAACCACCTCGTTTCTAAGGGGGCGGTTTGTACGGCGTCACAGCAACACCACTAAGCGGCCACCCAATCAAAGCTGAGGGGCGGAGATGAGCGGGATGAACATACCGCCCACCTCCTTCATTACTCATTGCCGGTGGATGCAGGTAAGGTGAGGTTCCTCGTTCCTGCGGTGTTACACGTAGCGATGTGTGCTGCCGGAAGAACGACGAACAACATTGTACCTGCAGCAGCAACGATAATTGGGAATAGGGGGGCATGTCACCGATTAGCCATTTTGCACGTTTTTGCGAGGATTCAAAATTGTTCATAGGTGTCAAATGCAACGACATCGCTAACACGGCCGGATGTGCTCACAAATTCCATGACCCCAACGACATCGCTTTAGCGATGTCGTAGCGTGTAAAGCGGCCTTAAGTCTGATATCACTGAAATTACACCGACCCAAAGAATAATGTTGTCTTATCACTTACATCATACGGTGAACCGTGCAAAAATAAAAACAAGAACTATTCCTATACTGCTGTCTATTTGTTCATTCTGCCTCCCAAAATTCAGAATAAGGTTAGGCTCACATTTATCCTGCGCTCTCCACTTAGCACTTATGTCAGGGTTTCCATGTAATTCCCAAAAAATGTGATTCAGACAAAACCCCTGATAGAATCACTCACTATAATGAGGCAGATGGATACACTTTGGACTCCAGCTGGTCTTTGTTTTGATGGTGTTCCATCATTTTAGGCACCTTTTTAGGCTGGTGTCCCACTTGCGATTACCGTGCATATATCTCGCGCGAGTTTCACGGTGCATCACCCATCATGGACTCACACTCTGCTCACAGGAGTGGGTCAGTTGCATGCATCTCTATGCAGCTGACCCGCTCCTGTGAGCAGCATGTGATTCCGTGACAGGTGACGCACCGTGAAACTCGCGCGAAATATACGCGCAGTAATCGCAAGTGGGACACCGGCCTTAAGGGGGCTTTACACGCTACGACATCGCTAATGCGAACTCGTTGGGGTCACGGAATTGGTGACGCACATCCGGCCGCATTAGCGATGCCGTTGCGTGTGACACTTATGAGCGATTTTGCATCGTTGCAAAAAAGTGCAAAATCGCTCATCGGTGACATGGGGGTCCATTTTCAAAAATCGTTACTGCAGCAGTAACGAGGTTGTTACTCGTTCCTGCGGCAGCACACATCGCTCCGTGTGACACCGCAGGAACGAGTAACAACCTCGGAACCTCTCCTTACCTGCCTCCCGGCCACTATGCGGAAGGAAGGAGGTGGGCGGGATGTTACGTCCTGCTCATCTCCGCCCCTCCGCTTCTATTGGGTGGCGGTTCAGTGACGCAGCTGTGATGCTAAACGAACCGCCCCCTTAGAAAGGAGGCGGTTCGCCGGTCACAGCGACGTCGCTGGACAGGTAAGTAGTGTGACGGGTCTGGGCGATGTTGTGCGGCACGGGCAGCGATTTGCCCGTGTCGCACAACAGATGGGGGCGGGTACCCACGCTAGCGATATCGGTACTGATATCGCAGCGTGTAAAGCGGCCTTTAGAGTACAAATGTGGTCAACCACAGTTCTGTGAACACCTAAAAAAGATGCCAAACGGAGTCCAAAGTGTCTCCATCTGCCTCATTATAGTGAGTGGTTCCATTCGGGGTTTCATCTGATTCATATTTTTGGGGGATTCACTCAGAAACCCTGACAATTCTGTGAAACAACTATGGATTCAAAATGCTCAACAAACCACTGGATGAATTCCTTGATTGGCCTAGTTTCCAAAATGGGGTCACTTGTGAGGATTTTTGTTGTTTTGGTATCTTAGGGGCTCTGCAAATATGACATGGTGGCTGTAATCTATTTCAGCCAAATTTGTGTTCCAAAATTCAAATGGTGCTCCTTCCGTTCTGTGCCTATCCGTTTGTCCAAACAGGGGTTATGACCACATTTGGGATATCAGCATCCTCAAAAGAAACCGTATAACAAATTGTGTGATTCATTTTTTCAGTCTATCAATTTTAAAAGTGAAAAACTTGGGGCGAAAGCGTCATTTTAGAGGAAAAATTAAGTTTTTTTTTATCAATATATATATTGCTTTAATTCCTGTTTAGCAACTGAAGGGTTAAAACATTTCCTGACAGCTGTTTGAAAGTATAGTATTTGAGGGGTGTGAATTTTATAATGGTATCACTTTTGGGGAATTTCTAATATTTAGGGTCCTCCAAAGTCCATTTAAATCTGGATAGGTCCCTAAAGAAATAGGTTTTGTAAACTTCTTGAAAAAGTGAGAAATTGCTGCTAAACATTTAACCATTCTAACTTCCTAACAAAATAAAATGACAAATAAAAAATTATGCAGATGCAAAGCACTTATAGGAAATCTTATTTAATAATTACTTTGTGCAGCATGACAAACTGATTTAAAGATATTAAAAAATTAAATGTTGAAAATTGCAACATTTTTAAATTTTTTGGAGACAGTCTGATATTTTTACAAATAAATATAAAAAATATTAACCTAAATTTACCACTAACGTAGAGTAGAGAGTACGTTCCAGAGTTGCAGCCACATAAATTGATACTGGTCAGATTTAAAAAAATTTGGCCCAGTTAGTAAGGTCAAAATGGGCTAGGTCACTAAGGGGTTAATAAATGGACATATCTCCATTTCGAAAATAATTGGACAGCAATTAAAAAAATTTGGCGAGGTTTTTACTTCAGTATTTTTAAGCCAAAACCAGGGGTGGAACAGAGGTAAAGTATAATAGAAACACTTGCACCATTGATTATTTGGTGAGTTTTTACCTCTAGTATTTCTAAGCCAAAACCAGGAGATGAACAATCAGAGGAACAATATTGCTACGGCAGCGTCACACGCACATACCTGTTCAGCGACGTCGCTGTGACCGCTGAACAATCCCTCCTTCAAGGGGGAGGTGCGTTCGGCGTCACAGCAACGTCACAGCGGCGTCACAAAACGGCCACCCAATAGAAGAGGAGGGGCGCGGAGATGAGCGGCCGGAACATCCCGCCCACCTCATTCCTTCCGCATTGGACACAGGTAAGGAGATGTTCGTTGTTCCTGCAGTGTCACACATAGCGATGTGTGATGCCGCAGGAACGACGAACAACCAGAGGCATGCACCACCAACGATATTATGAAAAGGAGCGACGTGTCAACGATCAACGATTTTTGCCGTTTTTGCGATCAATGATTGTTGCTCCTAGCTGTCACGCACTGCGATGTCGCTAATGACGCTGGATGTGTGTCTCAAACACCGTGACCCCGACGATATATTGTTAGCAATGTTGCAGCGTGTAAAGCACCCTTAAGGCTAGCATCACACTAGCGTGTGACTCGTGCGAGGATCGCATTGCATCACCCGGACTGGACGTCGCCTCTCCTGCCAGGAGCATTCAGCTGCATAGAAATACATTTAGCTGACCCACTTCTGTCAGGAGAGCCAGTAACCAGTCAGGAGATCCAGGTAATGCTATGCGATCCTCGCGCAAGTCACATGCAAGTGTGACTCAATCCTAATAGAGCCACATGCACATGTTGACTATTTGGTGAGTTTCTTACCTCAGTATGTGCAATACAAGGTAATATTGTGGTACCTCAGTATGTGTCAGCCAAAACCATAAGAGGATCAATCAGAGGAAAAGTATAATAGAGACACATGTACATGTTAAGTATGTTGTAAGTTTTTACCTCAATATTTGTAAGGCAAAAGCAGAAGTAGAACAATCAGAGGGAAAGTATAAGGCTGGAAACACATCTATGCGAGTAAAATCGGTCTGACTGGGCTGAAAAAAACTCGGCTGATTTTAGTTCACGTTAGGTCCGAGTGCAACGCAAGTGCGATGCTTTTTCTGAATAAATTAATGATTTTACTAGCGTGTGTAATGCGTGTGTAATGCGTATTTTTTACTGTCATCTGCCATTCAGCTCTGCTACATGGCCGCTGACAGTAGACACAGACAGCCATGTAGCAGAGCTGAATGGCAGATGACAGCAGACATAGACAGAGCCGCACGATCAGAATGAACTCGAGTGAACTTCACCCGACTTCATTGTCATGCTGCGGCTCTGTCTGTGCCGCGTCCTGATTAGCGGTCACCCGTGCAGGACTCACCGGTGATCGCTAATCCCCTGAGTGACTGAAGTTAGCAGCCCTCTCTCATACTCACCGATCCCCGGCGCGGCGCTGCACAGCGTTCACACTGCTGCGGCGGCTTTTACTATTTTGAAAAAGCCGGCCGCTCATTAAACAATCTCGTATTCCCTGCTTTCCCCGCCCACAGGCGCCTATGATTGGTTGCAGTGAGACACGTTCCCACGCTGAGTGACAGGTGTCTCACTGCACCCAATCACAACAGCTGGTGGGCGGGTCTATACTGCGCAGTGAAATAAATAATTAAATAATTAAAAAAAACGGCATGCGGTCCCCCCAATTTTAATACCAGCCAGATAAAGCCATACGGCTGAAGGCTGGAAATTCTCAGGATGGGGATACCTTCCATGATTAATCTGTAAGTTACAGTAAATTATCACACACCTGAAAAAATAATTTATTAGAAATAAAAAACATTAACAAATTCCCTGGTTCACCAATTTAATAAGCCCCAAAAAACCCTCCATGTCCGGCATAATCCATGGACCTCCAGCGTCGCTTCCAGCTCTGCTGCATGAAGGTGACAGGAGCTGCAGCAGACACCGCCGCTCCTGTCAGCTCCACGCAGCAACTGAGGTGAGAAGGGCTTTTTGGGGCTTATTAAATTGGTGAACCAGGGAATTTGTTAATGTTTTTTATTTCAAATAAAGGATTTTTTCAGGTGTGTGTATTTATTTACTGTCACTTACAGATTAATCATGGAAGGTATCTCGGGGAGACGCCTGACATGATTAATCTAGGATTTAGTGGCAGCTATGGGCTGCCATTAACTCCTTATTATCCCGATTTGCCAACGCACCAGGGCAAATCGGGAAGAGCCGGGTACAGTCCCAGAACTGTCGCATCTAATGTATGCGGCAATTCTGGGCGGCTGCTGACTGATATTGTTAGGCTGGGGGGCTCCCCATAACGTGGAGCTCCCCATCCTGAGAATACCAGCCTTCAGCCGTATGGCTTTATCTGGCTGGTATTAAAATTGGGGGGGACCGCACGCCATTTTTTTTAATTATTTATTTATTTATTTCACTGCACAGTATAGACCCGCCCACCGGCTGCTGTGATTGGGTGCAGTGAGACACCTGTCACTCAGCGTGGAGGCGTGTCTCACTGCAGCCAATCATAGGCGCCTGTGGGTGGGGAAAGCAGGGAATACGAGATTGTTTAATGAGCGGCCGGCTTTTTCAAAATAGTAAAAGCCGCCGGGGCAGTGTGAATGCCGTGGAGCGCCGCGCCGGTGATCGGAGAACGGTGAGTATGAGAGAGGAGGGGAAAATGACCGACAGACTGTGAGAGAGGGACAGAGATAGTGACGGACCGACAGAGAGAGAATAGAGACCGAGAGGGAGAGACCGACTGACAGAGAATAGTGATTGACAGACATTGTGAGACATCACTCGTTTCCAGTGTTTTAGGAAACATGCGAGAAATGTATTTAGAAAATCGCATGTCACTAGGATGGTGTGAATGCCGTCCCGTGACATCCGATTTTTTACACGCTCCCAAAGACTTGCATTGGAGAGACTTGCAGTAGAAACTCGCAAAAAAACAGCATGCTGCAATTTTTTTCTCAGTCCGATTTGGACTGAGAAAAAAATCGCAGATGAGAGCTGAATCATTCACTAACATGTGTCCGATTCCAATGCGAGATTTTCTTGCATTGCTCTACTGCGAGAAACTCGCAAATGAGAAGCAGCCCTAATAGAAACTTGGAACCACTTCTACATTTTTTATCCACTCCTGGTTTTGACCTGCAAATACTGAGGTAAAAAACTCACCAAATTCTTAGCGTTTGCACGTGCGTTTGCAGTAGTCCAAGTCTTTGACTCTAGCTATATCTAGATAAATCGAAGCCTTTGAGCAAAAAAAGTAGAGAAATGAAAGGTAGTTGGCCAATATAGTGAATTGAAAATATTCACCCCTTGGACATCAGGACAAGTAAGCTAATAAATGCTATATGCTGAGACAGCTCATCATATTCAGCGGTTATAGTCACACAGCTGGAGTAGTGGCTGCTTCTAGGCAGGTTTACATAATTTTATGTCTTTTTAACCCTTCAACCTGGGTTAATTTTTGTTTTTCGTTTTATTCCTCCCCTTCCAAGAGCCATACCTTTTTTTTATTTTTCAGTCAATATAGCCATAAGAGGGCTTTTTTTGCAACAGGAGTTGTACTTTTGAACAACACCATTCATTCTGCCCAAATATTGTACTGGAAAACGGGAAAAAAATTCCAAGTGCGGTGAAATTGCAAAAAAAGGTGCAATTGCACGATTGTTTGGGGTTTTTTTTATTTGCTGTGTTCATGATTTTGAACATCTAACCTGCCATTATGATTCCCCAGGTGAGTACGAGTTTGAAGATACCAAACATGTATAGTTTACTTTGATCTAAATGGCGAATAAAAATTCAGAAGTTTGTCCAAAAAAAGAATTTGTCACTATTTTCCAAGACTGGTAGCGGTCTCATTTTTGGAACCGGGCTCAGTGATGGCTTATTTTTTTGTGTTGCTGGTGTTCTTAATTATACCGTTTTTGCATAGATGTGATGTGTTCTATTGCCTGTTATTGCATTTTAATGCAATGTTGCAGTGACCAAAAAACGTAATTTTGGCTTTTGGAATTTTTTTTCTCGCAACGACATGAACAGAGATTAATTGATTTTATATTTTGATAGATTGGACATTTCTGAACAAGGGTGATTTGAAGTTTTAGGTTTTTTTCATTTTTAAAAATTATTTTTTTTGCTGATCTTACTAGTCCCCCTGAGGACTTTATGCCTGCACAGCCCAATCGCTTCTCCTGATCAAAGTGGTGCTGAAGCATTGCTGTGATCAGCAGAAATGCTGCTCTTCTGTGAGTAATGGCACTCTGCTGGCATTCAAAGGAAGTGAGTCATAACAGTGATAGGGGTCATCATCTGGCCCCGCACTGTCATGGCAACACATTGTCACCCGGTGATCGTGTCACGGGGCCGCTGATGGCGGCGGAGAATGGCTTAATCCCCACCAGAGCACATTAGATCACACTGGATTAAATCATATTAGATCAGATCAGCAGACATGTGCGGGAATTACCGTGGGCTTTCCGCGCAAACCCATGGTAACGGAACAGACACGGCCAATGATGTACCAGTATGTCCTTGGTCATGAAGGGGTTAAATAGTTTTAATCCTTTTCTGTTTTAGTCCATGATTTGTATATTTATATTGATGTTGAATAAAGTTGATAATAAATTGCATCTATTTCATTTATATTTATTTGGGTGTACATTTTTGAGCACTTTGAAATAAAAAAATCCATTTCACACAAAATGTTGCTTTAGCACCACATTTTTAATTTTCGCAAGGGTAACAGGAGAAAACAGACCCCAAAATTTCTTGAGCAATTTCTCCTAAGTACGTTGATACGTCATATGTTGTGGTAAATTACTGTTTGGGCACATGGCAGGGCTCGGAAGGGAAGGAGCGCCATTTGACTTTTGGAGTGAAAAAATTAACTGGAATAGATAGAAGACACCATGTTTGTTTTCACAGCCCCTGATGTGCCTAGCATTGTAAACCCTCCACAAGTAACCTCATTTTGGAAACTACACTCCTCAAGTAATTTATCTAGAGGTATGGTGAGCACTTCTAACTCACAGGTGATTCACATAAATTTATAATATTGAGGCATGAAAATGTAAAAATATATTTTTCCCATAAAAATGTTGCTTTAGCCCCAAAATTTTCACTTTCACAAGGTTAATAGGAGAAAATAAACCATACAATATGTTGTGCAATATATTCTTTGTACACTGATGTCCTATACAGTATTTGATGGAAAAATACTGTTTTCATGCATGGCAGGGCTTGGAATAGAAGGAGCACCATTTGACTTTTGGTGCGTAAAATTGTCTGGAATAGATAGCAGGTGCCATGTCGCATTTGCAGAGCCCCTTATTGTGCCTAAACAGTGGGAAAACCCCCACAATTGACCACATTTTAGAAACTGCACCCCTTGAGGATCTAGAGGTGTGGTGAACATCATGAACCCACAGGTGCTTCAAAGAAATCCAGGAAAATAAAAAATTAACGGGAAAAAACCCAAAATTTTGTTTTAGTCCAAAATTTTTCATTTTAATAAGAGTAACAACAAAAAAATGGACAACATAATTTGTTGTGCAATTTTTCCTGAGTACAAAGATACTCCATATGTGGTCAGAAACTCTTGTTTGGGGACACGGCAGAGATCAAAAAGTAAGGAATGCTATTTGGTTTTTGGAGTGCAAAATTGTCTGGAATAGTTTGTAGACACTATGTCACATTTGGAGGGTCGTCGAGGTTCTAAAACAGCAGAAACCCCCCAAAAGTGAGTGACACCAACCGCGGTTTAGGCACACCGTGGGACCCAGAAGGGAGGCATATTTTGCTGAATTTATTTTGGAGAGAGCCATCGTGCGTTTCCAGAGCCTTTGTGCTACCAGTAACATGGAAATCCCCTATATATATTTCTATTAACAGATGATGAACTTGAATTGGGACATGTTTTTTGTTAGTTAAGTAGAAGCTGTTATTGGTGGCATTTTGGGGTACAGAACATTTTGAATCAGTTCACATTTATCCCGTGCTCTACGCTGAGTACTTACACCTGGGTTTCCATCTAAATCTACAAAATACATGATTCATGAGAAACCCCTGACAGATCCATACATTAATGACACAGCAGATATACTGAAGACTTTGTTTGGCTTCTTTTTGGTGATGTTTAGCTTTTAAGATGTGCACAAAAGAGGTCATAGACTGCACTTTTTTGCACACCTAAAAAGACGGGCACGGCCGCATCATGGGCCAAAGGGAGTCTAAGGTTTCTCTACCTGCCTCATTAATAATAAATGCTCTGATGGGGTTTTGTTTGAATCACGTATTTCAGAGATTTACCTGGAAATTCAGATGTAGTAAATGCTCAGCATAGAGCTCTGGATCTTTGGGAGACAGAATGAACAAATCAACAGCAGGCCAAGAATTGATTTTATATAATTTTTACATTGTTCATCATGCAATAAAAGAGTTTAGATGGCTTAATTTAGTTGCGAATCCGATACCAGATTTATTTATTTATTTTTCTTAATGTTTGGCAACCATCACACACTAAAAAATGCCTTTTTTATTTTTACAGTTGCTTTACCTTATTTTGGAGAGATAAAGTTTTCTATACTTCTGTCAACAGAGTCATGTAAAGTCTTGTTTTTTGGAGGATGAGTTGACTGTTATATTGGTATTTTTGGGTACATAATGTTTTTTGATCACTTTCTATTCAGTTTTTTGGGAAGTAGGATGGACAATAAAGAGCACTTCGGATTTTTTTTTTAAATAATTTTTTTATGCTGTTCACCGTGCGGTAAAAGTGGTCAGGCAGCTTTACTCTTCAGGTCAGTACAATAACAGTGATACCACATTTATTTCATTTTTTTCCCACCTTAACACAATAAAAACAATTTTATAGAAAAAGTGTTGTCTTTGCATCACTGTATTCTGAGAACTATAGCTTTTGTATTTTTTCTGCTGAAGGAGCTGTTTGGCAACTTATTTTTTTTGCAGGAGAAGATGACGTTTTCAAAGATACAATTTTAATTTTCAGTTGTCTTATTGATCGCGTTTAATTCCACTTCTATTTCGGAAATATGATGAAAAACATAGGTTTTTGGCAGGTTTTTTTGTTATTTATTTTTCTTACTGTGCTCACTGTAGGGGTTTAGTATGTGGACAGTTCTATAGATTGTGTTGCTCTGGAGGTGGCAATATCAAATATGTATATGTTATTAGTTTCTTCTTGTTTTTACATAAATATTCATAATTATTGGTGTATTTTTTTTTGTTCTTTATTTTGTGTTTTTGTAAATAATTTTTGCAATTTTTGGTACATTTTTACTTAGTCCGTCTATGGGACTTTATATTTTGTTATTTTGATCACTGGTCTCATGCATTGCAATAGACATGTATTGCAATACATCAGACCTGTCAGATTACACTAACAGAATGCCTGTTAGAACCTGCCTATGGCTGGGTCTAATAGGCCACTATACCAGGCACACCAGGAGGTCATTGTTTAACGTCCGGTTGCCATGACAACCTGGGGGTGAGAGATGAAGCCCTCTCCCTCTCACAACCTTCTAAATGCTTCAATAGCTATCAACCACAGCATCTAGAGGGTTAATAAGCCCTGGCTGTTACTGCAGGAGCTCAGCTGTCAGCCAAACAGAGATCCTGTGGTGATTGTATGGGAAGTGCTGATATTTCAGCAACTCCCACCAACTACATGGTGTAATAGGTCAATCAGGTTGACTGACCGGTTACAAAGATCAGAGAGCAAGAAATGAGTCCCCACATACAGGTCAGCTGACAATGACCACTGTCGGTACAGAGTGTGTATTTTTAATTCATAACAGACATAGCATGTCATGATGCGGGAACTGAGACTTGCCCATGGTATGCTATGTCCATCATTGGTTGTTAAGGGGTTAAATAAATATGCTTTGTTTTTATGCTTTCTTGTAGTTAGCTTTGATAAATCTTTATTGATACTTATTTTTAGTACAATTCTGCAACAGAAAGGCACTAAAAACTCCTGTCTGTTTTCTTCCCCTTCAGATTCTATGCATCTAATGCAAGTCTATAGGGTAAATCCACAGGTAGAACTCATCATACCCACAAGAATAAATTGACATGTTACCGATTTCAAACACGTACCACAGGTCAGTTTACATCAGAGCTCTTAAATATGTGCCCCCAACTCTCTGCACAGCAAAACCTATACTAGCCACCGGTCTATCAGAGGCCAGAAACTGACATTGGCGTTTGTGTCATGGCTACACATGATGTCAGTGCTATGCACTGCCCTGGCTGAGGAGGAGGAGGAAAAAAAATGCACTGTTTGCTGAGGGTATGAGGACAGAGGAGAAGAAAAAAAATATAAATATATATATATATATATACTGTATATGTAGAACAGCAGATATTACAAGATGGGCACATTACTACAAGAAAGGGACCAGGATGGGGGATCATTATTACAAGATGAGGACATTACTAGAAGAAGGCGACCAGGATGGGGACATTACAACAAGAAGGGGACCAGGATGCGGGTCGTAACTACAAGATCTGACCAGGATGAGAACATTAATACAAGAAGGGGACCAGAATGGGAGTATTAGCACAAGATGAGAACTATTATTCTAAAATAGGGCCTAGGATGAGGGCATTATTACAGGAAAGTAAACAAGACAATTTTATATTAGAACCGCAGATCATTTTACACCAGGGGTCTCAAACCTGTGCGCTAACCTCTCTGCACTGCAATACTGATAAGAACCACTGGCCTATTAGAGGCCAGCAGCTGACGTTGGCATTTCCTTTGCAGACGCACATGAAGTCACAGCTCTGCACTGCCCTGGCTCTGGAAGAGAAAGAGGACACTATATCCTGAGAGTATCTATGAGTATGTATGAGAGAGTATAAATTTATATAAAGAATGGCAGACATTATTACGAGATGTGCACATTACTACAAGAAGGAGGCCAGAATAAGGACATTACAACAAGAAGATGACCAGGATAAAGACATTACTACAAGAAAGAGACCAGGATAAGAACATTACTACAAGAAGGGTACCAGGATAAGGACATTATGACAAGGAGGGGATCAGGATAAGGACATTAATTACTACAAGAAGGGGACTAGGATGGGGACATTTCTACAAAAAGGGGACCAGGATGGGAACATTACTACAGGACTGGAAACATTATTACAGGCTAAGAGGCATTATTACAAGACAGGGGACATTATTACAGAATGGGGACCAATGTTACAGGATAGACTATAGTATTACAGGATGGAGACCAGTATTACAAGCTGAGGTACAGTGGATACGGAAGGTATTCTGACCCCTTTAAATTTTTCACAATTTGGTCATAAGTATTCAGACATTTTGCTCACTCACATTTAAGTCACATGCTGTCCATTTCCTTGTGATTCTCCTTGAGGCCTGAAACACACATCCGTGAAAAGCACGCACGTGTAATACGGGCAGTTTTTCAGGGCCGTGATCCGTTTTTATGTCCGTTTTTATGGTATGTGTGGCATCCGTGTGAACGGCGTATGCTAACCGCGTGGGCGTGTGGAATGTCCGTGTGTGCGTAAGATACGTAACTGACATGTGAGTGTTTTGTCCGTGTGAAATGGTACGTGTGTGATGCAAAATGTCATTGATGCATACCCGCTGATAGCAGACAGAGTCGCGCGTAGAGAATGAACTCGGGTGAACTTCACCCGACTTCATTGTCATACCGCGGCTCTGTCTGTGTCGCGTACTGATTAGCGGTCATCCGTGAAGGACTCACTGGTGACCCTTAATCCCCTGAGTCACTGAAGTGAGCAGCGCGATTAACGCTGCTGTCACTCAGGTTACCCGCGGCTAGCTGGATCCTCCACCCATGACCGCGACTCACCTGTGACTTCATCGCTGTCACTCGGGCGACTTGCAGTCACAGTTGGAGGATCCAGCGGTGGCCGCGAGCAACCTGAGTGATAGCACAGCTGATCGCGCGGCTCACCTCAGTTGCTGTGTGGATCTGGCAGGAGCAGCGGGGTTCTTCTGCTGCTCCTGTCACCTTTAAATAGCAGAGCTGGAAGCGACGCGGGACCTCCATGGATTACGCCGGACATGGATGGCTTTTTCAGGCTTAATAAAGTGGTGAACGAGGGTATTTGTTAGTGTTTATTATTCCAAATAAAGGATTTCTTCGGGTGTATGTGTTTATTTACTGTAACTTCCAGATTGATCATGGAAGGTATCTCGGGGAGATGCCTGACATGATTAATCTTGGACTTAGTGGCAGCTATGGGCTGCCATTAACTCCTTATTACCCCAATTGCCATCGCACCAGGGCAAATCGGGAAGAGCCGGGTAGAGTCCCAGAACTGTCGCATCTAATGGATTCTGCTATTTTGGGCGGCTGCTGGCTGATATTGTTAGGCTGGGGGGCTCCCCATAATGTGGGGCTCCCCATCCTGAGAATACCAGCCTTCAGCCGTATGGCTTTACCCTGGCTGGTATCTAAATGAGGGGAACCGCACGTCGTTTTTTTTAAATTAATTATTTATTTATTTTACTGCTCGATATTGACACGCCCACCGGCGGCTGTGATTGGTTGCAGTGAGACAGCTGTCACTCAGTGTGGGGGCGTGTCTCACTGCAACCAATCATAGGCGCTGGTGGGCGGGGAAAGCAGGGAATACGAGATTGATTAATGAGCGGCCGGCTTTTTCAAAATAGTAAAAGCTGCTGGAGTTTTTTTAACAGCTGTGCAGCGCCACGCCGGTGATCAGGGAACGGTGAGTATGAGAGAGGGGGTAGACTGACTGACATGGACAGAGAGAGAGAGGGACAGACAAGATAGAGAGACAGACCGACGGACTGAGGGATTGACCGACATACACAGAAAAAGAAAGAATGACCGACAACGCTAGAAAAAAGCACAAAACGTACACGGAGCATACGGAGATGCATATGTGTTTACTAACGTGTGCGCACATACCCATAGACTTTCATTGGGTCCGTGTGTGCGTGCTCCGTGCAGAAAACGGACATGCTTCCGTGCAAGACGGAAACACATACGGATCACGGACACGGACACACGGACATTATGGAATAACGCACGTGTGACCTCAAACATAGATTAACATTGGTGCACGTTTGTCCGTGTCTCCGGTATATACGGAAATGGAACAAACACGCACGTGTTTAACGGATGTGTGTTGGAGGCCTGAGATGGTTCTACTCCTTCATTGGAGTCACACTGTGTTTAATTAAACTGATAGGACTTGATTTGGAAAGGCACACACCTGTCTATATAAGACCTCACAGTTCAGAATCCATGTCAGACCAAATGAGAATTATGAGGTCAAAGGAAGTGCCCAAGGATCTCAGAGACAGAATTGTGGCAAGGCACAGATGTGGTCAAGGTTACCAAATAATTTCTGCCGTACTCAAGAATCTTAAGAGCACAGTGGCCTCCATAATCTTTACATGGAAGAAGTTTTGGACCACTAGAACTCTTCCTAGAACTGGCTTTCCAGCCAAACTGAGCAATTGTGGGAGAAGAGCCTTGTTGAGAAAGGTAAAGAAGAACCCCAACATCACTGTGGCTGAGCTCCAGAGATGCAGTAGGGAGATGGTAGAAAGTTCCACAAAGTCAACTATCACTGAATGCAGCCGTCCACCAGTCGAGCCTTTACGGCAGAATGGCCTGACAGATGCCTCTCTTCAGTGCAAGACATATGAAAGCTTGCATAGAGTTTTAAAAAAAACATATGAAGGACTCCCAGACTATGAGAAATAAGATGCTCTGGTCTGATGAAACGAAGATAGAACTTTTTGGTGATAATTCTAAGCGGTATGTGTGGAGAAAACCAGGCCCTTCTCATCACCTGCCCAATACAATCCCAACATTGAAACATGGTGGTGACAGCATCCTGCAATGGGGGTGTTTTTAGCTGCAGGGACAGGAAGACTGGTTGCAATTGAAGGAAATATGGATGCGGCCAAGTACAGAGATATCCTGCAAGAAAACCTCTTCCAGAGTGCTCTGGACCTCAGACTTGGTCAAAGGTTCACTTTCCAAGAAAACAATGACCGTAAGCACACAGCTAAAATAACAAAGGAGTGGCTTCAGAACAACTCTGTGACCATTCTTGACTGGCCCAGCCAGAGCCCTGACCTAAACCCAACTGAGCATCTCTGGAGAGACCTGAAAATGGCTGTCCACCAACGTTCACCATCCAACCTGACATAACTGGAGAGCATCTGCAAGGAAGAATGGCAGAGGATCCCCAAATCCAGGTGTGAAAAACTTGTTGCATCATTCCCAAGAAGACTCATGGCTGTACTAGCTCAAAAGGGTACTTCTACTCAATACTGTGCAAAGGGTGTGAATACTTATGACCATGTGATATTTCAGTTTTTCTTGTTTAATATATCTGCAAAAATATCTGCATTTCTGTTTTTTTTGTCAAGATGGGGTGCAGAGTGTACATTAATGAGAAAAAATGAACTTTTTTGAATTTACCAAATTGCTGCAATGAAACAAAGAGTGAAAAATCTAAAGGGGTCTGAATACTTTCCGTACCTACACCTGTACATTATTACAGAATGAGGGACATTAATAAAGAATGGAGGACATAATTAAAGGATAGAGGACCATTGTTACAGAATGGGAACCATTATTACAGGACTAGGGACATTATTACAGGATTGGAGACATAGAGGATGGGGACAAAATTACTACTAATTATAAAACAATATTACTGTATGAGACTGACTAGTGACAGAAAAAAAGAAAACCTTTTTTTAAGAAAAATTTAAAATATAGTATGAAAAAATAGAAGAAACATTTTTGACTACTAAAAATGCTGTTTTATGTAAAAAAGAAGTAAAAAAGAAAACCTTTACCATAACCCATATGATAAACATCATTGAAAAGAATAAAAACATGGCAAAAATAAAAAAATGATCAAAAAGTTATATAGAATAATTATGGTACCACTGAAAATGTCATCTTGTCCTGCAAACAAGCCTGTCATAGTATCATTTCTTTCTGTGTGTAGTCACTTACCTGGCTGAGTTTGAGACCCCTGGTAAATTCCATCAGTTGAGCTAGAATTGTAAGAGCAAAATACCCAGCTTCACAAATAATATACGCTGTAGAAGCCATATTCTGAATATAGCTGCTATACAATAGAGGATGACTATACACCCTCTGAATTGACCTTGTACGGGAGGAAGGTTTTCATGGCAATTCTACTCAGTGGCGCCAAATATGTCAATCTGCCTGTACAAAAACATTTCTTTGCAGTGATTGTCTACTAGGTGGAAGAGTGGGTCATCTCTCATTATTAGGCCGGCTTCACACTTGCGATTAACTCGCACGAGTGCAATGCTAGAAAATCTCGCATTGCACTCGGACCAATGTTATTCAATGAGGCAGCTCCGATCTGTTATTTTTTTCTCAGTCCAAATCGGACTGAGAAAAAAAATCACAGCATGCTGCGTTTTGGTGAGTTTCCCGTGCGAGTCAGGCCAAATAAAGTCTAAGGGTGAGTAAAAAAAAACGGATGTCACACGGACGGCACACACACCATCCTAGTGACATGCGTTTTTCTAAATACATTTATGGCATGTTGCAGAAAACACTGGAAATGAGTGAAGTCTGTCGATGTCGGTCAATCTCTATCTCTGTCAGTTGGTCCCTCTCTCTCTGTCGGTCTCTCTCTGTCTGTCTATCCCTCTCCCCCCCTCTCTCATACTCACCGATCCCCGATCACCAGCGCAGCACTACATGGCTGTCACAATGCTCCAGCGGCTTTTCCTCTTTTGAAAAAGCTGGCCGCTCATTATTCCATCTAGTATTCACTGCTTTCCCAGCCCACCGGCGCCTATGATTGGTTGGTCAGACACGCCCCCACGTTGAGTGACAGCTGTCTCACTGCAACCAATCACAGCTGCCGGTGGGCGGGTCTATATCGTACAGTAAATTAAATAAATAAATAATTAAAAAAAAAACGGCGTGCGGTTCCCCCCAAATTTCATACCAGCCAGGGTAAAGCCATACGGCAGGAGGCTGGTATTGTCAGGATGGGGAGCGCCACGTTATGGGGAGCCCCCACCCTAACAATATCAGCCAGCAGCCGCCCGGAATTGCCGCATCCATTAGATGCGACAGTCCCGGGACTGTACCTGCCTCATCCCGAATTGCCCTGGTGCGGTGGCAATCGAGGTAATAAGGAGTTAATGGCAGCAGCCCATAGCTGCCACTAAGCCCTAGGTTAATCATGGCAGGCGTCTCCCCGAGATACCTTCCATGATTAACCTATAAGATAAAGAAAATAAAGACATACACCAAAAAATCCTTTATTTGAAATAAAAGACAAAAAAAACATCCTCTTTCACGCAGAGAGCCCGTCCCAGTGTCACATTTACAGTATCTGAATACAAAAAGGTACCACTTTATAAAGTCTTTCTTTTGGCCTCACATGGGGCACAATAATAACAGGGACCTTTCTAGAATGCAGCCCAGGAGCTGCAAAGGGGGAATCTTTTAGGTTTTGGGCGAAATTTCTGCTGACAGGTTCCCTTTAAACCCCCAAATACCCCTCCAGGTCCGACGTAATCCACAGAGGTCCCACGACGCTCTCAGCTCTGCAACATCAGAAACTGACAGAGAGCGGTCACAGACCATGACAGCTCTCTGTGGGCTCCCCGCAGCGACTGAAGTGAGTCGCGCTAACAGCGATGACGTCACTCAGGTTACCCGCGGCCACAGATCTCAGCGGGACAACTGTAGCTGTGGCCGCGGGTAACCTCAGTGGCGGCACCGCTGATAGCGCAGATCACTTATGTCACTTAGGGGATTTGCGGTCACCGGTGAGACCTTCACCGGTGAACAAAAATCAGGCCATGACACACAGACAGAGCCGCGGGATGACAATGAAGTCGGGTGAAGTTCATCCGACTTCATTCTGATCCCGCGGCTCTGTCTGTGTCTACTGTCAGCGGGCATGTAGCAGAGCTGAATAGCAGATGACATAGCTACTGAGAATAAAAACGGATCCCATACGGATCACACACGGATTGCACATGGACTACAATCGTGAGAAAAATCACAGAATCGGATTGCAGTTGCATCGCACACTGATCAACACTCGGACAGAGCTCATGCTACTTTCTAGGATGAGACTCGGTACGATTTTACACTCGCAAGTGTGATTCCAGCCTTACCAGGATTAGTGCTTGGCTCAATCTGCAGCAGATAAACTCAAATTTTATGAAAACTACTTCGAGACACCCAGTAAGTGAGCCAGAACTGGAATTAGGGTCACTAGTTTGTTCATCCCTCAGATAGGATAGACTAGGTGACAGATTCCCTGTTAGGCCCTGTGCCCACGCTGTAGATTTATTGCGGAATTTGCCGCAATTTTTTTGCGGATTTGTCATGGATTTCTCCAAAATCCGCAGTACAGTGAGTTCCCAGCCATTTATAAGGAATATTTGAAGTGTTGTGCCCATGCTGCGTTTTTTTCCCGCTGCGGAAATAGTGCGGATTTCCCTGCAGAAAAATCTGCAGTAGGTCAATTATTCCTGTGGATTTACCTGCAGATTTTGCCAATGCAAGTGAATGTAAAGTCAAAAATCCGCAACAAATCCACAGGTCTGTTCCCACAGGGTGGTTTTCCTGCGTATTTGGTGCATATTTTCCCACCAAATCCAATGGTTAAAATCCGCACCAAAATCAGCACTAAATTCCGCATCAAAATCCACATCAAAAATGCATCAAAAACGCACCAAAATTTTGGTGCGATTTTATGGGAGATACTGCAACTGCAGATTTAGCTGCAGAAAAATCTGCACAACCTTTTGTCTGTTGGCCCATGGACTTAAGGCTGCTTTGCACACAGCAACATCGCTAGCGATGTCACTGGTGAAAGCACCCACCCCCGTCGTTTGTGCATCACGGGCAAATCGCTGCCCGTGGTGCACAATATCGCTAGTACTTGTCACACTAACTTACCTACCTAACGACGTCGCTGCGGTCGGCAAACTGCCTCTTTTCTAAAGGGGCGGTTTGTGCGGCGTCACTGCGACGTCACACGGCGGGCGTCCAATTGAAGCGGAGGGGCGGAGAGCAGCCGAATGAAAGTCACGCCCACCTCGTTGCCGGAGGACGCAGGTACGGTGTTGTTCGTCATTCCTGGGGTGTCACACGTAGCGATGTGTGCTGCTTCAAGAATGACGAACAACCTGCGTCCTGCAACAGCAACGATATTTGGGATTTGAACGACGTGTCAACGATCAACGATTAGGTGAGTATTTTTGATCGTTAGTGGTCGCTCGTACATGTCACACACAACAACGTCGCTAATGAGGCCGGATGTGCGTCACGAATTCTCATTAGCGATGTCGTTGTGTGTAAAGCCCCCTTTAGACTACCTTCACATACTCTTTTTTTTTTTTTTCTTTTTAACATTACAGACCATGTGAGTTATAGATGGTGATAACCAGATTTCTTTTAGATTGCTATGATGGGTAATGTCAAAAATGCAAAATACACACCATGATAAAAGGACTCAATATCAAATCTGTTTTATTTAAGGAAGGTAAAAAAATGTATTTTGTACAAAAATGTGACAAACTAGCTGAAAACAAAACTAGACGAAGCATATTATGATTTTGAAAAAAAATACAATCGCAAAAAAATACAAGTGGGGGAAAAAAAAGCCACCAAAAAAATCAATTAAAAAAGCTATGGATGTGGATTAGAGAAAACCACTACAAACTGGCGGACAAAAAAGCCACAAATTGTATTGTATCTTTACTATATCCCCATTGACTCCAATAAATATCTAGTTGGAGGTTCTTTTTAGCCTACTAAACAAATTGTGGGTGTGTGACGGTGCCGAGAAAGAGCCTACTCAGATCAGTGTCAAAGAAACCACATTAAATTGACAGAGTAAGACAAGAAACCGTCCAGGAGTCGGTGAAGGCTTTTTATAGACACAGGGAAGATTTATTAATACTGTCCTAAATTTGGACAGACGAAAACTAGAGGAGACCGGCAGAAGCTGAGCCACATTTCTAACAGTGGGGCAAGCAGGCTGTGTGATAATGTGGCACGTCGTATACACTCTGGACAGTTTCGTCTTCCCTATGCCACCTCTCGGTTGGCACTTCACACCCACATTCTGCACCAAGAAAATGCTTCTTATATGTCATTATGAATATGGCACATTTTATGACTCATTGTGGCCATTTTTCCTTTATTAGACTCCTCAGAACTGTTTATTGTCTTATCCAGAGGAGCGTTTTTAAGGATCTTGTTGTTTTTAATTTTCACAAAATAGAACCAGTTCCCATTGTAGTCTATGTTATGTCTGTATTTTTAAGTGTTCACAACCCCCCCCCCAAACCCTTGCCCATTCAAAACAATGGGTCTGTAAAAAACACCATCCATGTGTCATCCGAGTGCAGTTTTTTTTTTACAGCTCAATGCTTAGGAGAAGCTTGTAGTTTTTAGTATTTTTTTTTGCGTATGAGAAAAACGGATGCCGTGAGCTGGACATAGAGACCGGAAACGTAGATATTCCTCATATGAAATTAATAAGGAGTGTATGAAAGATGCCTAAGATAAAAAAAGTGTCTAAGGAACATGAAGTCTGGCAGCTGCCATTATTTCCGGCTTTTGTTTGTGATTGCCGGAGTTCTGTGTTTTGTTTTATGCTTTTTTATGGTCATGATGAGTCCCCAATAGTAAATGAATGGGGAGAGTCCTGTGCGTATCATCTACATCACCAGGACATATCAGAAATACTCTTTACATGCTGACTGATGACGATGATGATGATGATAATGATGTTGATGATGAGGAATAACAGTTTTTACATGCTGACATGATGATCACTATAACAGTTTCCATTATTGTATTTTCACTATCATTTCACTATTTTATGACATTCTTTATGTTTTGCTAATAATCATTATTTAACATACACATCACTATTATTCCCCTTCATTAACTCTTTCCACAACTTGTGCCCAGATGCCAGGCAGACAGGGCAGAGCCATCGCTGTCATCCATCTCCCAGCAGACAAGCACACACCGCCCTCTAGCGTCCCCCCGCGGTAACTGCACCATCTTTTTTCCCCAACACTCGGCCCCTTCGGTGTAGTCTCGTCTGCTGGGAAAGGTAATAATGGCAGTGGTTAACCCCTTCCAGGAGGATGGCTGCGCATCATCTCATCACCCACAAAGTGCAGCACGGGCGCAGCAGCCATCAGCCTGGCTGCAGAAGGGGAAAACTCCTTCCATGCCCCCAGGGCAAATCTGCAGCAGCACAATGGCGTCTTTCATACAGAGAGATCACAAGCTTTAGGTGAAAAGGCAAAGAAAGGAAGAAGAAAGCAGCGGTGGGAAGTAGCCGGAGTTGATCAGGTGTTAGTTGCAGCCGTGGGCACCCAGCACATTGGCACATGAGCCCCAGCTATGGCCACAGTGTCACCCAGAGCAGTAGAAGTGGCACTGGCGACCCTCCTGCACTCAGTGCCCGCACAGGACCCCACCACCACCCACACTGCCACCGATCGCTGCCTTATTTCCCACTGAGTGCATCAAGGAAGTGGTGATGATGAAAGGAAGGGGAAAAAAAGATTATCCAGGAACCTGGCACATGCGTAAAAGCAAGTTGCGCCCTAAAGTCCCCAGCCATCCCCTCCATAGCACATAATAGAAGCCAGAACCATCAGATCTTACCTGAAACATGGAAAGAGCCAGTGTGCAGCTGCCCAACTTCCCTGCTTGCCGGATTTCTCCCCTTTTTGTGGCTCTGGCTCCTGATTTCTTCCAGCGATCTGCTCTGCTCGCTACACCAGAGAGAAATGCAATAGCTTGGCTAAGGTAGACAGAACAAAATACAGAGAATTGTGGCTCCAGGGCTTTGAAACCCCTCAAGGCAAGGATCAGGATACAATTAGCTCATGCCTCTACCTCCAGTCTAAATCAATCTGCAGAAGAAAAGATGAAATGAAATTAGCCTGGCTCACAAGTCCAAGCCCCCCTCGTGCACACACATATAGGGGACACATCTATAGGAAAACATACATACAATGTAGCATGATTTTATTTTCTGTGTGTAAAGGGAAAACACAGTCAAGCTCCAGCCTCCAACTTGCTTATTACTCTCCCCTTGCACAGAAAAGCTGATTTTAATCGTTGTGATTAGTTTTGATGTAAGGTTTCCCCAGGCAATTTCTGCAAATGGATGGAGTGTTTCTTGCCAGAAGAGAGAAAAGCAGCAGATGATGATAATTATTAGGAGGATTGTTGCTTGTTTCTTTTTATTTGTATTTAGATGATGTCTTTCTCTTTCCTGCGCTTCTCCAACCTGACCTGACATTGTCACAGCACTAAGGTCATACAACTTGTTGATAAGGATCACCTCCTGTCTCCAGTGTGTCATCTCCTGGCACATATTATTCCATTCCCTTGGCTAGGAAACTTCCACAATGGGAAAAGAAGGTTGATGTAGTGTTTTTTTTTTTACCCCAATCAAGTCTGAATCATTGCCTCAGGGCGATGCACAAACTCATTTCAAATGTTCAACCATGCAGAATTACAAAAGCGATTGAAGAAGTTCTACGCATTTTACACTGATTATTTCCCAAACATCAAACATATATGAGGATATGAAAACACAGGACAGTGTACAACACAGATACATTTCAGTAGAGTGCCCATATCCGTCCCCTTTCACCCCACTTTAAAAATGATATTGAAAAGTTACATGTCTGAATTCCCCAACATTCTGTTATGGGGTATAGTCCTCGTTGAGTATTTGGGTAGTTTTTTTGCCCTCAGTATTTGTAAGCCAAAACCAGAAGAGGACCGATCAGCGGAAAAGTGTAAGGGAGGCGTCAAGCTTGCTTGTGATTCGCATGACGATCTCATCGCAACACCCATACTGGATGCCGGCTCTCCTGACAGAAATATATCCAGCTAACCTGCTCCAGTCAGGAGAGCTGGTGGCCAGTCTGGGTAATACGATCCCCGTGTGAGTCGCACGCAAGTATGACTCCATCCTAATAGAGACACGTGCAAATGTCTACCTAAGTATGGATTGTTGGAGTTGTCAGATGCACCGTGACAGGATTAGGCTCCGAGTTCTGAAGCCCTACATTCCTGCTGGAGGTTGCAGCACGTGCACATGTTGAATATTTGATCAGTTTTTTACTTCAGTATTTGTAAGCCAAAACCAGGAGAGGAATAATCAGAGGAAAAGTATAAGGCCGATTTCACATTGCATTTTTACCTACGTTCACTGGTCCCGTCGAGGCATCCGTCCGAACCCCTCTCCGCCCCTACAAAAAGGGTTTCAGACACATATGCCGACAGGGCCATTGACTTTAATGGAGCAGACAGAGTACCCTTTTCAGGCATATACGTTTTCTGCAGGCGGACACTGCAGGCATAGTCCACTACGTCTGAGTGTCCGCCTGCAGAAAACGTATATGCCCGAAAATGGTGTAAGACAGAGCACACTTTGACTCCACCTGCTCCATTATAGTCAATAGACCCATCGGCATATGCGTCCAAAACCCGTTTTGCGAGGGGGAAGGGGGATTTGGATGGGACCAGTGAATGTAGGTAAAAAGATAATGTGAAAGCGGCCTAAGTCTGGCACCACAATTGTGTGTGACTCATACGAAGATCACATCACATGATCCGGACTTGGACGCTGGCTTTCCTGACAGGAGTGTTCAGCTGCATAGAAATACATTCAGCTGACCCATTCCTGTCAGGAGAGCTGCTGGCCGGTCCGGATGATGCGATGCGATCCTCACATAAGTCACAGCAAGTGTGTCTCCAGCCTATTAGAGGCAAGTGCACATGTTGAGTATTTGGTGAGCTTTTTGCCTCAGTATTTATAACACAAAACCAGAGGTGGAGCAGTCAAAGGAAAAGTATAATAGAAACATGGGCATCTTGTCTGTATTTTTTAGCCACTCCTGGATTTGGATTACAAATACTGAGGTAAAAAACTCACCAAATACTCAACGTGTGCATGTGCTGCAATCTCCAGCAGGAATGTAGGGCTTCAGAACTCGGAGCCTAA